>NW_028270190.1:23699520-23999520 GCF_037043375.1 Chiloscyllium plagiosum
ATCCGGTTATTTCCCAGGGATGGAAGGGCTGTGAAACGATGAGGGTTTAAATAGCTCGGGCTTATAAATTGAGCCGATTTGATTGGGGTATTTAAAATACTAAAGGGCATTTATAAGCTGGATATGTTGATCAGATTTTCCCCCTTGTGATAGAGTCTCGAAAGTGAGGTCATGGGGATAGATTTAGAGGAGGCACCTTCAACACTGAGATGTGGAGAAACTAATTTTTCAGGGGTTTGTTAATATGGAACTTACTGCCCCAGAGTTAAGTGGAGACAGAATCAATCAACAGATTCAAGAAAGAAACAGATGTGTTTCTGATTAAATGTATCATAAAGGGCTATCGGCATTTGGTAGGATAGTGGAGGTGAGGTCAGGATAAGATCAGCCTTAAAAATATTAAATGGCAGAGCGAGCAGAGGAGTGGCAGAGGAATGAATTCCCTACTCCCGTTTCTAACTACAATGTTCCTTTGTTCGTATTGCAGTTCAGCCAACTGCCAATCATTCACTGTATGTACCAGGCTTCGTTTCCAATTTATGAGCTGGACATGAAACTAAAGTATTTAGTTTCAGAGAATAACTCATAACCAGCAGGTGGTTACTCTCCTGCTAAGCAGTTACAAATGCATCAGCTTTGAATAATTTTCCAGGTGGTGAGATTTGACTTTCATCAAAGGTGTAAACCTCTCTCAGAGGTCGAAGAGCTTCTGGTGTTGCATTTGCTTCGAATATTCAACTGTCATAATTAGTTTACTTAACCTGTCTAGAATTGATATAGGTTTGCCCTGGTTCTCTCCTTTTCCTCTATGCCTTGAGGCATTCACTGACAAGTAATTATATTTTGCACTGTTTCCAGCACAGAAAAACTCTTCTGAGAGTGAAGGATATACTTTATGTGCTTCACCTGTTAACCTACTTTGCATCAGGTTATAGTTGATTCATTGGATTTCAAATGACGTAGACATACCATTTTTTTCTCAAATTGCAATGATTTCCCACAAGGCCCTCACTATTCTGGCAATCAACATACAAATTAAATATTTTGTCAATTTGTGCGAAAGTCCATTCAACTAATAAGCCCAGAAGTAAAGGATTGAGGGTAGAGATTTGAAGACTCTGCTGACAGGACACCTGGCCCGAACAGCCACGTTAGTCCACAATCCTCAGTAAAGTACTGTAGCGTAACCCCTCAGAGGGAGAAACTTTGAAAATGAAAGTCCCGTTATTCCAGAAACCTGTCATTGAATTGCACATTGAGTGCACAAATTGTCTCAATTCACTGATCAATTGGATTTCGTTTGACACAGAGAGCAGACCAGATGCCTGTAACCGCAAAGAATTATTTAAAGACCTATAGCTGCACCGATGTCTTCATGAACCGTCAAAATATAAGTATTAAAATGAAAACACGAACTCCTGGATAAAGACCAGCGCATGTATGCGAGGCAGGAATTGCTCATGTGCGTCAGTGACTGGATGTGGGAGAGAGTGAGCGGGTCTTTCTGCATGTCTGATAATGCACGCATGTGACGACATTTGTGTGTGACAGTGAGACAGAACGAGAGAGACTGCGTGTGTGACTTTGAGTTAGTGTATTTGATACAATGAGAATGTTTGAAAAAGTTTGTGTGAGAGCATGTGTGAAAACATGTGTGCATGTGCATACGTGTGTGTGTGAGACTGTGGTTCTGAGAAAGAGGGCTTGCATTCTTGGTGTCTGAAATGAGATTATCTTCTTCAAATGCAAAATAAATAACTAATCAATATTACGTATAAAGGCTTGGCAGTCAATTAAACAAGTATTTCCAACTTTCTCTGAGGATTTCGTGTCGTCCTTCTATTTTGCTAATTAGAACCTGGACCAGTACAAACATGGATTAGCACATGAATCAATCCAACTTGTCTTCTGCAGTTACTCTACAGATAAATATAAGGCTATCTGTTTCAGCATAAGTTTACAGTTCACCATGCATACCAAAGCATGATGATGAACCAGCAACCCAACTGCAAACAAAGATAGACCAAATCAGAATACAGGAAACAATTTAAGAGAACAACGGAAGTTTTAGGTAATGGCGTGGTGGGGAAATTGTAGAGAGTAGTGTTTCAACGTGAGACAGCCCTTATGCTACCAGATTGTCAACGTCGTTGCTTTGAATGGTGCTGCATAAGAAGTCTGTGATCAGAACAGGTGGGTGACCTCGTTAAGTAGGCATATGGTATACTTGCCTTTGTTAATAAGAGCGCGAAAGTGATGCTGCAGCTGTATTCAACGGTAGCTATGTCACAGTTGATGTAATGTATGCAGGAGTGAAATCCACGTTATTATGAAGTGGAGGTTGTCCCCTTAACTACGAACTAAAAGTTTAGTAATATTTGGAACAATTTTCCTGTAGAATCCGCTCAATTGTAAAACTCGTAGTACTTCCTTCTTTGAGGATGGTTTTGGGAATTCCTCGATGGCCTTCACTTTCATGTTCCTCAGTGTTATCACCCACTTCCGTTGCTGTGCCCGAAGAATGCCATTTCCACCTTCACAATTCCTCGTTTTGCAAGTTTACGATCAACGTCCCTGCCATAGTCTTTCAAAGAGCTCTACCAAATTTTCCATGTGATATTTCCACGAATGACTAAATATCACTAAGTCAGCACAATTGGTCAACTCCACAACAGGTCTGTTCACAAGACTTTGAAAAGTAGCTGTTGCAGTTTTAATTTCAAAACTTTAAATTAACATAGCCCGTTTGGGATCACAAAAGCAGAAACATCTTTTGTTCTCTCTGACTTTGACCCTAATCACAAAAGAAGTCTAACTTTGTGATGTCATGTCCAGATTTCTCCACACATATCTTCAGTTTGGGAATTGATTGTGAGTCAGATTTAGTCATAGCGTTGATCTACAGATAGTCTTTGCAGAATAGTTCAGTAACTTCAAATTTCGGAAACAGGTTTGGCAAACTACATTTGCTTTAATTCATCTCAATGAACTTCCACTTCCTTCTGAAGCTGCGTTTATTTCAAAAGATTGAACCTGTACGGATGTTGTTTTTTCCCTTTGTCAGCCTCATCGACTATGGCCATAGTCCTCCCTCTTCCATTTCTGCATAGGTGCCCATAGCACGGTAACAAAAATCATTCAATATAGTTCTCTTCTCCTGGGACAGATAGACCTCTATCCGATCTAATTCCCTAAGGACTTCTTCATCCTTCAATCTTTTTCGGTGGCACATCAAAATCCAAATCATCACTAATGGATTACTCACATTGAGTGCAGGAAACAATACCTGCTTCCTTGATTCCTTTTCCATACCATAATACAATTCCACCATGCTCAAACAATATCCTTGAAAGTCTTTTTTTCTATTTGGTATCTTTACCAGATAATTTATCTGAGTTAAATTCTTCTCAATCTGATAGGGATAATTAAATCTTGCTCTGAAAGAATCTCCTACCACTGCTAACAGCACACATTATTTATCTTCATCGTCAAACATACGGATTTTAGATTTGTTATCTGCTTCGTGCTTCATTCGGTGCTGTGCCACCGTCCAGTGTAGTCTCGCTAATTCATCGACTCTTTTGAATCTTTCTCTCACCTCAGAAATTTAATCCAACCTCAAGCTATCTGACCTCGGACCTGCCAACTTTTCCATAATTAATTTTAAATGCCCTCTTACTTCTGTCTGAATGCCAATTCGAGTGGTGTAAACGGAGTGCCTTCATGTGAAGCATCCCTAATAGTAAATAATATAAATAGGATCATTTGGTAATCCTGGCAGTAAGTGCTCAAGTGAGCTTTAGGGCCTGCTGCCATCTTTACAATACTCCCTGAGATTCAGGATGGTGCCCACTGGACGTAAAGTGACTGATGCCTGAACTGTCCATAACCTCCTTGAATAGTTCGGCAGTAAAGTTGAACCTTTAGTGTGACTGAATCTTCCTATGTAAACCAAGCAGCTCCGCCACAACCTTTATGCCCTGACATTCCATCGTGGAATTGTCTCTGGACGCCTGGTAGACACACCCATTACAATTAGAAAATATTGGTTCCCACTTTTGTTTTTAGTTTGGCGACGTACACAATATATTATAACCCGTCGAAAGGTTATTGAAATGTGGGAATTGACATCAAAGGCTATGAATTTATTTCTACCTATGCCTTTCTTGGTACATAATGAAGGTACAGAAAAATTCAACGGCGTCTTAGCACAATACAAAACAATAAAATGCTTCTATTTCTTGGCCTGAATCTTCCTTAATCCTGGATGACTAAAGACATTTAATTCGCAATACTTCCTCTCTTCATTCTATCGGCAACACAATCTGGACATACTCAGTGGGTACTGTCAGGTACCTTCAACTTAAAGAGAAAAGACAATTTGGCATTTGTGGCATATAACGGACTATACCAATCTAAAGACATACCATCTTGCATGAAAATTGATTCAGCCACAATTTAAAGACTTGCCAAGGAAGTTGTTTCTGGATTACTCGGTTGTCTGGTGGACATGGATGAATGATGATCATTAATCACTCAAGCAAAGAACATTTTCAACATCTATCAGACTTGCTTGATTGACCTGGCGAGGCAGGTTGTAAATTTGTAAGTCACTTTCCTGGGCCATATCAATTTGTTGAACATTCCTTCTCTTTCTTCGGATTATATTCCCTTACTCCTTACCCCCTCCCTCAGACTATCTTCTGCATCTAAACTGACCTCGGAGTCAACAGTTCTGAGGAAGTGTCAGACGACATGAAATTTTAAACCTGATTTCTCTCCACAAATGCTGCCGGATCTGCTGAGCCTTTCCAGCAATATCTGTGCTTCTTGTTTCTGATTCGCAGCATCCGCAGTTTTTTAAATCGATTTTTATTCCATAATACCATTGTCATCAATATTACTGATGCCTGCTTCATATCTCAGATTTATAAAGTACATTAAGCCTCCTCTTTGATATGAATACATTTACAATCAGCCTGCCTTCACAATTTGTGTGGATGGGTGGAAATATTTCGCAATTTCACAAACCTATATTTAAACAATGTCTCCAGGCCTGTCAAGTTCGTTCATTCCAGCAATTTGTCCTCTGAGGCAGCAATTTTCACAACTGTGCAAGACAATTGCAACCACACAAAACAAACACTCTCCATATGCACACACAGAAACAGACACTCAATTGAAAATCTGAATCTACTTCTATGACATCAACTCATTCAGTACCTCTACCTCATGCAGCATGGAGCCTCAGTGGTGAGTTCTCCTGCCTCACAGCTCAAGGGACCAGACTCGATTCCAGCCTCGGGAGACTGTCTGTGTGGAGTTTGCACATTCTCCCTGTGTTTGTATAGATTTCCTCTATGTGCTCCAATCTCCTACCACAACACAAAGATGTGCAGATCAGATTAATTTCCCATAATGTTCTGGATGTGTAGGTGAGCTGCTTTAGGGGAAATGTAGATAAATGGAGTCGGGAAATGGGTTTGAGTGGAATACCCTCCAGACGGTCGTTATGGATGTGTTGGGCCAAATGACCCGTTTCCACAGTGTAGGGATTCGACGGAGGTTCGAGGCAATAAAACATTTCAAATGAACTTCAGTTCCAAGAAGCACATGTTGCAAACAATACAGCCTATTCGACTTTTGAAATAAGTACAATCAACACAAATGACCCCAACACATCATATTGTAAGTTGAATGCCCAGTCCCTCAATCTAATATGTATTGAGTAATATCATCCAAAAAACAGACATTCTCCAACCAGTGCGTGAGGTTCAACTCCAGAGTATCCCCCAATCTGTAATGATTCACCAAACAATAGAGGTCCTTCAATGATACAAACTATTCAGCAAAGAAACTGAAATTGAACCACCTTCACATCCAGCTGACATGAATCTGTGATGTATAAATTCCAACAATGGTATAATGTTCAACAGACATATGGCCGTCAACAAACCCAGTCCTCCGAACAGCTTGTGCAAATCCAGACGTTTTCAATCGTGCAGGCATGTCATCTAATGCAGAGATCAATCTTCCAATTGCGTTAGACCTGACAGCAGAAACTTGAATCAATCCCATTGTCTAAAGCATTGTTCAGGGTGACTTGCATACTGCCCAAGTCTGCACCAGTGCATTGTTGGGGAAAGATGACAATTACTTGACAAAGACCGTGACAAGATCAGTTTGTCCAATTGTTTCCCATCAGTAACATTGATAGGAGGTGTCAGCAAAACTGATGTGACGTACCATCCTGTCAACTATGCTCAATTTCTGCAGAACTTGCTGAAAGGAACAAATTCTGTTCCATTTGGCTCATATGGATGAGCGAGATCAGAAAAATCCACATACTATGGCTAACTACCCATTACCTGGAGTAAGTTATTGAATAATCACAACATCGAAGAATCCAAATGCATCTGAAATCAATTGCAGCCAGCGGGAAGTCTCAGGACTGTCAAAGCAGGAATCATACAAGATTGTTCTGCTTGATAGGGATTACAATTATCACACCTTGCCAATTCAGGTGTTCCTCAGCCCAATGTGCTCAGTCCAACCATAACAAGTGATGCATTACATCTTAATAAATGTGGAATTACCACATTTGTCCATCTCGACCAATGATGTTCAAAGGTTGTACGATATTAGTGACATCACAGAACCCTAATCAACCATGTCCGCGCGCTTAATGAGCTGCACAACTTCCAGATTAGAAGTGATAATTTTCAAATAAAGTTCACACGACAAAAGTGTCAGAAAATAATTAATTCCGACAAAGCCAATAATGCTTGAAATACTATTGAAAATAAGTTGGGGCTACGATGGTTAATCATCCCACTATGTTGATTCTGACAGTTAAGTGTGACCGAGAAATACATTGATTTTTATGTTTATCTGCGTAGGTGATATGTATACATTACCACACAAGAGAAATGAATAATTTAATTCTCAATGAGTAATTCAAAACCTATTTTACTTCACAATTATCTGCACACATGACTGGCTTCCGAATCTGCTTCCAAGACCATTTCAGAATCAACCGGATTGTTTATATCTCTTTAATAACATGTTGACTCCGCCCGGTAAAACAGGCAAATTTCCTTCGAAGAAGCATGTTCGTAAACTCGATGTTATTTCCAGCGGTTTAAATAGTTACATGATATCCATCAAAGTAGTTTAATTTTAATGAAATCGAAACTTAATTGTAGATTTTATCGAATTCAATTTGACGCTTTCCAAACTTACTTCAGATTTCTTTTTCATTGTGGATGAAGTATTAGGTGGGATAAATACCATTTGTACCCGAAAGTGACAACACAAGTGCATAAGGTGGTAAAGAAGGAAAATGCTATGTTTTTTGACATCGGTATGATCCTTCACTGGGATAGTTGGCCAGTAATATCGTAAGTATGTTATGTTTGCGTCACATTGGAGTATTGCGTGCAGTTCTGTTTGCAAATATAGGAAAGGATATAAAGTCATTGGAAAGCGTGCAAAAGCGGTTTACCTGGATATTTCATGGATCGGAATCCATTAGTTATCAGTAGAAGAGGGATGTACTTGGATTAATGACCTCAAGAGGGTTCAGAGGGCAACAGAAAACCTGATAGAATTGCAAACTGGGTGATGAATTAATAGGTTCGATAGTCAGAGCCTTTATCCCGGGGTGGAAATGTCACATAATGGGCTGCATCGCTTGATGTTAGTTGGGAAGGCGGGGGAGGGGTGAGTAAAGAGTTTAAGGGGGATTTGCAACACAAAAATCTTTTTAAACAGCACGTGAACAGGACCTGAAGTCTGCTGCCAGGGTAAATGGATACGATAGAGGCACCTTAGAAGCATTCAGATAGATGCATGAAAAGCCAACGAATTGACAAATGGACCATGTGCAGACAAATGGTGTATGTTTATTGCGACGACATGGACAGCACACACACAGTGGACTGAAGGGCCTTCATGTATTTTTGTACATTAGTGTGGAAATAGGCCATTGATCCCAACAACCCACACCAATCCTCCAAAGAGAAACCCACCCAGACCCATTTCCATTCATTTAATCCTGACTGATGCACCTGATACTACGAGTAATTTAGCATCGACAATTCACCTGGTCTGCCCATCTTTTGGATTTTGGGAGGACACCCTTGCAGGCTCAGGAAGAATGTGTAAACTCTACACAAATAGTCTCCCGAGACGGGAATTGAACCCAGCTGCCTGGCACTGTGACGTAGCAATGCTAACCCCTGACCCATCATGCCAGCCCAAGTTCTAAGCTTTATATTCTCCTGTGGAATAGGCCATCAATCTGTTGTTTTGTTTCAGAACTTACATTTTTTTTTGGTCGGGGGGGGGGAAGAAATGAAGAAACCTTTGATGAAACGGAGCTCTATGTTGACCAAAGAGGAATTATTGCCAAGTGACGACATGGTATTTGTAAAAAACCAAAGGTTATGAAAAATGTGTTTTTGAAACTGGATTTTTGGATTGTCAAGTCTCATAAGGCACACTGTATGCATAATTCAATTCTGATGTGCATTAATGATACAGATGTAATGATGTACACAATGCCATTTTCTCGAGAAGAAGAATCTTATGAGACAAGTTCCCCTGTGACACAGATGATCACTGGACGTATCAAATTTCACTTCACCCTTTAGTAGGTCCAGAACAGAATCCTGCAAATTTGATCTATTCCAGAAAATATCACTTTGTCCAGATATTTTTGTTGTGTTTTCATCCCTCACCACACATAATCACCAGCACCATTATTCCTACCAGAGCCTTGTGCCCTTTTCTTGCCTTTGTTCTACGAGTTTCTTCGTGCCTCCATTTCCACATTAAAAAAGTGACATCTCAATCATTTTCCAGTTCTAATGGGGATTCATCAAGCTGAAATGCAAATTGATATATTTTATTCACAACATCACTGAAACGTAGTGTGCTGTTCCAAGATGCTGGCCAGTGTGCTGGACACCTTTGCAAGATGTTGTAATGTAAACTGTGTGACATGTATTACATGTTGAATAAATTATGTGCTATATTAAATATGAAGTATGATACATAACTTCCGTGTGAGTTTTGGTTTCTGTGATTTCAGCGAGTAATATTGTGGTTTTCCATATTCCTGAAAAAACAATTGACTTGTAACGATTTTTATGCTTTTGCAATCATTAATCACGTAAGGGGTGCTGTACCTTTAAGACAGTTGAAAGCTAGCAAGGACTTAGAGAGGCACAAAGTCCAGAACAAGATTACAATGTAACACCTGGTCAGAACAGCTAGCACTGGCTGAGCTGCTGTGAGACAAAAGCAAATGCAAATTCAACCAGTCAGTTTCCATTATGCACCAAGACATCAAATTCGAATCAAATTTGAATTTGGTATTTTGACAATATTAAAACCATGAAGTGATCCGATGTTTTGGGATATAAGACCAGAAAAAAAAACCTTGATCAGTTGAGAGAGAATTGCCAAAATACGAACAAATGTAGGCCGCTCATCAGAACTCTCTGAGAGTTACCTGTCAGGAGAAGGGGTTTGCACGGTAAAAAAAGATCGACACCGACCCGGAAAGCAAACCTACAGAGGAAGATGCAAAGAGAAGATTCAACAGCTGGCTGTTTTTTGAAATTTGAATTTTTCAGCAAATCCTAATCAGGTGTTTTATGGGACCAGTATTTTAGAGGGGAAGGTAATCGATAGGGTTAGATAAATGAGTTCTAATCAGTTGTTAGATAATATTCCCTGATAGACTTTAAACAAAGATGCTAATTTTTGCTTTAAATAGTGACTTTTGGGATAGTTCTTTGCATCTCAAATTTTCATATTACCGCATGGGGTAAATCTTATCTGTCTTGCTCGTTTAAGTTAGCGGGCCGGAGGGGTGGGGGGAGGGTTACCTCGTGTCATAAGGCACATAATCATCTAATCACCCACTAAATAATAAGGCCTTTGGACCATCGAGGCTACTCTGCCTAAACTACGGTCTATCAACTCTTCCCACTTTTGAGCATGTGATCCATACACTTGAATATTATGGTTTTTCTGATGCTCATTCAAGAATCCTTTTTCTAAGGATTCTACAGTTGGTTTCTTCTCGACTAGGATGAATATTCCCCCGACCATTGTCAGTAACCCCCCTTTTATCTCTCAAATCCTTTGCATTTCTTAGTACCACTCATGGATTTTATTTATATTTGTCTTAAATTATTTTGCAAACCTCGATAAGAATAAACCATACTTTTGTTTTTAGTATGCATGAAATTTGTCTTGATGATTTTGCTTTCTGAGATATTGTGACAATTGTTGGTCAGGTAGTAGCAAAGCCATACTGGTTGTACCTTAAGCAGAATGAGAACTGAATCCCTCCGGTAATGATTGCTCATACTGTTGGGGCAGGATTAAACTAAGATGGTATTGGGGAGGTATCCCGTGGGATGGGTCATCGGGTGAGTTACAGAGTAAGATTCAGAAAAGACAGTCCGGAAATACATTAGGAGATTCTAATAAGTAGATAGCCAGTCACGGTGAAGCGAAATTGAAATTATTAAGATTGAATGATGCATATTTTCAAGCAAGGAGCCTGAAAAAGAAGAACGGAGGATTTGACATTACAAGTTTAGAGACAGGGATTGAAGTCATTAATATTACTGAAGGCAATCAGATGGATAGGTAGGTCAACTTTCCAGAATGTACAGTCTTCCACCAATACAGAGAATCAGTAAAAATCGGAGGGCAAGTCATTATATTGATCAGTGATCAATTTCCACGAGTACAAAATAATAAAGCATGAGGAATTTCCTCAAGTGAAGTTATCCAATTAAAAGTAAATAAAAACAAACCAAAACGGAGCAATTACATCACTATGGAATGTAATATATGCCTTCTATTATCCGGGGGAAAAAATGAGTATATTTGTGGCTATATTTCCAGCAATTGTCAAATTCGTATGGAGCTGGTTTGACGATTTCAACTTTCCGATTATTAATTGGAATAATGATAACGTGAATAGCTTAGAGGCAGGAGAATTCTTAAAGTATATCTAGTAGTTCACAGATCCACTATAATCAAGGAGAAAATGACAACTGCAAATACTGGAGATTAGAGACTCCGTTTTAATCAAGATTTGTATGGAAAACAAAAGACGAGAGTCGGCCTGGAATCGAAGTTCGAAATGGGGGGAAGGCCGCTTTAAATAAAGTCACGTGAGGTTTGGCCAGAGAGGACTGGAAGAAGACTTTTTCTCGACAAGTCTGAAAGTGTCAGAAAGTTTGCACATTCAAGAATGAAGTGAGGAGAGTACAGGACAGGATGTTCAATTAAATAAAAATCGTGAAGCCCTCAAAGTCAGTGATTTCGACACATCCTTATCGTCAATACTGTGCGCTGAAAACAGCTGAACTTATAAAAGTGCACAGAATGAACAAGGGAAAACTTAACAATGAGATAAGAGGAAGAACATAGACATGAAAGAACAAATTTGAGAAAATAACGGAAAATCAATGAACTTTATTAGAACTTTCAAAATACAAACAAAACCAGAGAAAGCACAGATTGCATTCAGGACCACAGTGATAATTCGTGTCTGAAACCAGATGATAGCGGTAGTGGTCTCAATGGATGCTTTGTATCAATTTCATGAGTGAGAGGAGGGATATGGGAGAGAAATCAAAGAGAAAAAAAACAGGTAGCAAAAGCCAAGTGACAGCTGTAAGGGATTTGCAATTGGGGGAAAGATAGTATCCACTGTAAGGAGGATCACAGGTCTCATACGGTGTGCTGCCTCCCCTAGTTCGGCTGAGGGACATCGCTGACCGGCCTGAAAGGAGATTGACAGGGAGGAGGATGATACAGTTGCTGTGGTCCACTTTGGGACAAACAACATAGGCATGCCTAGGAGGGATTATCTGTTTGGTGATTGTCAAGGCCTCGGAAAGTAATTAAGAAACAGGTACTCAAGGTTTATAATCTTTGGGTTAATACCTGAGCCACTCGTAACTTTGCTTAGTAATAAGAAAATTAGCAAGTAAACACACGGCTTTTGGAGTGGCGTGGGAAGAGAGGTTCCATTTCATCGGACATTGGCATCAGTTTTAGAATGAGAGAATCTGACCTAATGGGATGGTCAACGTCTGAACCGATGTAGAACCAGTGTTGCAGCGAAAATGACAAATAGGGTGGTCACATGGAATTCACACGGGTGCATTTTTGGGGAGGATGGGAGGGGCAAACGACAGGGAAGCAGCATGTTTGCATGCGTGCACAGTTTAACTACACGGTGTTTAACTACGCTGAGTTTAACTGTGAAAGAAGTTGAAAGGAAGGACAAATCAGGAGATATTATTAATAGAGATATTACAATTCAAAAAGGGGTATAAAAACTACCAGAAAGGCACTTTGCCTGAATGCTGTTAGCATTTGAAACAAGGTCGGTGAGTTAATGGCACAAATCATTGAGAATGAATACGATTTAGTAGCCATTACGGAGACATGGTTGACGATGATCACAACTGGGAGTTTAATATCCAGGTGTATCAGACGATTCAGAATGACAGAAAATAAGGTAAGGAAGGTAATGCAGCTCTCATATTTAAGGATCAGGGAGATGGTGAGCGATGATGTAGGTTCTATGGAGAATAAGATTGAATTCATTTGGGCGGAGATTAGAAATTCTAAAAAGTCACTGATAGGCATGGTTTGTCGGCCACGAAATGATAGCATCACAGTGGTGTGCACAACGAACAATGAAGTACCATTTGCCTGTAAAAATAGTATGGCAATTAGTATGGGATTTTTAATCTACATGTCGATTGATTGAACCAGGTCAATCAAGGTAGCCTTGAGGAGGAGTTCATTGAATGTATCCGCAATAGTTTTCTTCAGCAGTATATAACGGGACCAACAATGGAACAAGCTACAGGTCTGGTCCTGTGCAATGAGACAGGAATAATTCACGATCTCCAAGTAAGTGATCCTCTTGGTCGGTAAGATTGCAGTATGGTTGAGTTTCGAATACAGATAGAAACTCACAAGATAAAATCCAATATCAGGGTCACGTACTAAAATAAAGGAGACTACATTAGGTTGAGGGAGAGGATAGCTGAAGGAGACTGGAAGCAAAAACTTTAATGTACATCAGTTGACGAACAGTGGAGGACATTCAAAGCAATTCTTCAAAGTGCTCAGCAAAAGTATATACCAGCGAAAAGGAACGACTGTAGGAAAAGTGGTAATCTGCAATGGATGTCAAAGGAAATAAGGGAGGCTATCACATTGAAACAGAAGGCATACAAAGTGGCAGAGACCTGCCTGAATCTAGAAGATTTGGAAACTTTCAAAGGTCAACAAAAAGCCACAAAAACGGAAAGTAGGCTAGATTATGACAGTAAACTAGCTTAGAATGTAAAGACAGAACGCAAAGGTTTCAATAATATAAAATGAAAAGTTGTGGCTCAGGTAATCATTGGTCCTTTAGAAGACAAGAAGAGTGATTTAATAACGGGATATGAGGAAGTGCGTGAAATATGAACAGTTTTTTTTTCTCAGTCATCACAGTGGAGAACACGAATAATATGTCAGTAATTGTCAATGAGGCTAATGTAGGTTCGGAGTCAGAAATGATCATTGCTACAAAAGAAGTAGTGTTGGTGAAGCTAATGGAACTAAACGTTACACAACTCTCCTGGTCCTCATGAAGTGAAACTTTGGGTATGAAAAGAGATAGTGACAGAAATATCAAGTGCACTTTTGGTAATTTTCCAAAATTCCCTGGACTCAAATGCAGTTCCGGATGATAGGAGAAAAGCTAACGTGACAACTATTTTTTTTAAAAAAAAGAGGTAGACAAAAGATGGAGAATTATAGGGAGGTTTTCTTAACTTCAGCAGTGGGGAAAATACTTGAATCTATTATCAAGGAAGAATTAGCAAAACACCGAGATAGAAATTACTCCATTGGACAGATGCAGCATGGTTCATGAAAGGCAGATCATCCTTAAATAATTTACTGAAATTCTATGAAGACATTACAAGCACTGTGGACAATGGGGACTCAGTAGACGTAGTTTATCCAGATTTCCAAAAACCATTCGACAAGGTGCCTCACAAAAGGCTGCTGGATAAGACAAGGTTGTGTGGCGTTATGGGCAATCTGTTAGCATGAACAGAGCATTGGTTAACTAACAGGAAGCAGAGCGGTGGATAAATGAGCATTGTTCGTTTGTGATCAGTGTCTAGTGTTGCATCTCAGGAATCAGTGTTGCGACCACACTTTATCACACTTTGTACAGATGGTTTGGAATTGGGGACCATGTATCATGTGTCAATGATTGCAGAAGGCATTAATATGAGTGGTAGAGCAACGTGTGCAGAAGAGTGTGAAAGTTTGCAGAGGAACAAATATGGTTTCAATGAGTGGAAGAAAGAGAAAATGAGGTCTGCAGATGCTGGAGATCAGAGATGGAAATGTGTTGCTGGAGAAGCGCAGCAGGTCAGGCAGCATCCAGGGAACAGGAGAATCGACGTTTCGGGCATTAGCCTGAAGAAGGGGTAATGCCCGAAACGTCGATTCTCCTGTTCCCTAGATGCTGCCTGACCTGCTGCGCTTCTCCAGCAACACATTTCCATGAGTGGAAGAAAGTCTGGCAGAAAGAATGCATGCTAATAAACGTGATGTCATCCAATTTAGGAGGAATAACATTTAAAAAGATTATTATTTGAATGGTAAAAATTGCAACAAGCTGGTGCGTACAGGGACCTCAGTGGAATTGAACAAGATATACAGAAGGTTGGTATACAAGCACAGTAGGTAATTTAGAATTTTGTCCTTCATTGCAAATGCGATTGTATGTTTCAGGGTGATGTTGAGGCCACATCTGGCATACTGTGTGCTCTTTTCGTCTCCTTACTTGAGAAAGGATTTACTAGCACAGGGAAGGGACAAGAGGAAATTCATTAGTTTGATTCTGGACTTGAAGGGATTGACCTATGACGTGAGGCTGAGATGACTGGGAATATATTAATTGCAGTTTAGAAGAATGGTAGGGGATCTTAAAGAAATACATCAAACTATGAAGTGAATAGATAGTGTAAAATTAGAGAGAATGTTTCCACTGGCAAGTGATACTGGAACAAGAAGGCATAGCCTCAACGTTAGGTGGAGCAAATTTGGGACTGAATTGAGGAGGAACTTCTTCATTCAGAGGGCAATGAATCCATAGAATTCCTTGCCCAATTAAATGGTTGAGGCTTCCTCATTGAATGTCTTAAAGTGAAGAAAAATAACTTTTTGGACAGTAAAGAATTAAGGGGGCTTTGGTGATAAGGTGGGCAAGTGGGGCTGAGGCCATGAAAAGATTAGACATGATCTTATTGAATGGCTGAGCAGGCTCAAAGGGCCAAGTGGACTATGTCTGCTCCTTGTTCTTACTTTCTTATCGTGGTTTACACTGGATCTGAAAATGGGAATGGGGCAGGTTTAAGGAAGGACTTCTGAGTGAAAGATCTTCTCCGATGTCGCAACTATATCATAATAGAATATAATATTCAGTTTGAGAGTGAGCAATTTGCATCAGAATCAATTGTGTTTAACTTATATAAAGACAATTACAATGAAATGACTGTCAGAACAGCGAAGGTAAACTGGGCAGATAAATTTAACAGGAAAGGTAGCAACTGAGGGTCAATAGTGAAGGAGTGCGGCACTGTTGGAGGGTCATAACGAAGGAATCACCATACTGGAGGAGGATCAGTACTTCGGGAGTGCTGCATTGTTGGAAGGATCACAACTAAGGGAGTGCTGTACTATCGAATGCTCAGTCCAGCACTGTCTCAGGAAAGTAGAGATGCAGTGCCGCACTGTCAGGGGTTAGTATTGAAGAGGTGCCGCACTGTTGGAGTGTCCCTTTCCATTTTTGTTGAACTCTGCTCCACAGGTTCCAGATTGAATTTGCTCGCACTGATTTTTCAGGGAGAATGTTCGAGACCCCAACCCCTTAATCAACCCTGCCTCTCTCACACACTAAGGCAGCACGTTTCAGGCCTGAACACTTCGATTGACACTGTCGAACCAACACTCTCAGGCAGCATGTTCAGACCCTAAATCCTCGATCGAATCTGCTTTCCCCTCATTGTCAGGCAGCATGTCCAGACGCTAAATCCTCGATTGACCCTGCCTTCCCCACACTCTCAGGCAGTGTGTTGTGGACCCTAAACCTATTATTCGCTCAGGCAGCACGTTCACACCCTACATCCTTGAGAAGCACTCTGTCACTGTGTTCAATACCTTAACCCTTCAATTGGCAACATTTAAAAATAATTTGAACAAATACATGGATAAGAAAGGTTTATAGGGATCTGGGTCAGGTCCAGGGAAATAGGACTACCATGGATGGACAATTTGGTCGGCACGGACCAGTTTGGGCTGAAGGACCTGTCTCCGTGCTGCACAACTCAATGAACCTGCCTCGCCCACATTCTCAGGCACTATGTTCCTGATCCTAACCCCTCAATTGACCTTGCCTTCACCATACTCTTCGGCACATTGTTCCTGTCCCGAACTCCTCAGTTCACCCTGCCTCCCCATACTCTCAGGTGAAACGTTCCAGGCCCCAACACAACGATTGATCCTGCCTGGCCCACACAATAGAAGCTATTTTACTGAGACTTGGTAGGTGGCACTAAACTGGATTGATTTGTTTATAACGCCTTTACTGCCATTCGCTTTAAGTCTGTTGCTCAATGCTCTGACAGTCAGACACATTTTAGTGATCAGTCAAGTTCGGAAGAGGCTGACGGTAGAGAGCAAGGAGGGAATCAGAGACCCAGAGATGGAAGGCAGAAGGAAGTCTGTGATTTTGCTCTTCACCATATTTAGGAGCTTCAACTACCTGTGTTTAATCTAACATTTACATTTCTCATATTATGTCTTGTAGATTACCTGGCGATTCCATATGACTTCATTACTGTTGGTTTCATGCCGTAAAGCCTACGTTGTTGCACAAAGACATGATTGTTTAGGTACACAACGAAGAACAGTCATGCTATAACATAACTGGTAATATGAATTTCTCGCATTATGAGTAAACAAAACTCCTCAGTGTAGTCCACAGGAGGGTCCCACTTTTTCCAGATTATGAAATAACCGTTTTTATTCACTCGTGGGATAAGGACATCACTGGTTATGTCCAGAACATATTACCCTTCCCTAGTTGTTTTTTTTTTAGAACGTGTCAGTGAGATGCCTTCTTGAACTGCTGTAGTCCATGTGCTGTGGATAGACCCACAATGTTGTTAGGGAGGGAATTCCAGGATTTTGATGCAGGATCACAAAAGAAGATGTGATATATTTCCAAGTCAGGAGGGTGAAAGGTTTGGAAGGGAACTTGCAAAGGTTGGTGTACCAATGTGTTTACTGCCCTTGTCCTTCTTTAGAGGTTACAACACACTCTAGATGGAAATGCACGCGTGGTTGGAAGGTGCTGTCTGAGGATCTTGCATAAATGTCTCCAGTGCATCTTATAGTTGGTACACACTTCTGCTAATGAGGGTCGGTGCTGGGAGGAATGGATGTTTGTGCACGTGGTGCCAATCAAGCAGGCTGGTGTCAAGCTTCGAATGTTTGTTGTAGCTTTACTAATCCAGGAGTATTTGATCGCATTCTGACAGAGAGTTCTTATCCCACTTTAGGGGTAGAGTTGAGCTTGTAAAACTATGAATTTCCCATCAGGGAAATTCATTTGGATTTTACAAAGGAAATGGATTTTCCTGCCGAGTAATTCCTATCAGCTTGGAATCCTCTGTAATTCTCCATTAACATGAAATCCTTTTGAGGGTGCTGATGAAATTAAACAGAATAGTTATTCAGAATATGTTTCACTGTTAAATACATTGTCTCACTCCTCAGTAACAATTTTCAGAACACACCCACCAGTTAAATGATAAATAAATGTCTGGGCTCCTTACTTTTCAGCCATTAAGTTTCCCAATTCCAATTCCAGTCGCAATGCAGTCTTATCAGCAATTTCCTGTCATGCAGTGAACGGTCGAAATAGTGCAAACAAACCTCCCTTGTGTTGAAAGTGACTCGATGTCACTCTATGCTGGCCACCACACTACTGCACAAGGGGTGTTGAAGGGTGAAAAAACTCAAGGATTTAGTCAGGGAGGGAGAGGAGGAGGGCAGCAGCTAACAACACCATCTAAACTAACAACACTATTAATACACACACACACATACACACACACTCGGGGACACGCATACAAGACAGTTGTGGAGAGGGTTGCAACTGGACGTAGACGTCTCAGTGTGGAACATGGTCATTGGGGGAAATGTTGTGCTCCCTCTCCAATTGGTAAATGATTTGTGTTTGTGCAGTAAAAAACAATTCATGACATTATACGCATGAAAGAATGCTTCCACTGCACCAGACCCAAAAGAGAATTCTAAGTTTTTTTTACAGATGCTACCGGACTGCTCTGCTTTTCCAGCATTTTCTATGTTTGTTTCTGATTTATGGCATCCACAATCTGTATGATTTTTATTTTCAAATGTGAGATATACACAGACTCTGATATTTCCGCCTCAGAAATCTGCTACTTATGCAGTGATGTGGCTGTCTAGTACAAGGTGGTAATTTATCACTCCAAGCACAAGCTGGACAGAGAGAGAACATGAGAGAGGCAGACAGGATTCAGTCCAAATATAATAGAGATCCCATTGACAGAGACACTGACACGGAAAAACACACACAGATCTGAAAGAGGGAGAAAGGGAGGATAGAGAGAAAAGATGGATAGAAGGACAGAGAGAAACGATAGAGAGAAGGACAGAGAAGGCGGGAGAGAGAACAGAGAGAAACAAGGACGGCAGATTGAAGGATGTTTCTCGCTATCCCAGTTACTCCCAGCGCTTTTGATATTTTCTGACAATCCTCCTCTCCTAGGGATTACTTCTGCCTGGAAATGTGTCAGCGTGCCTCCAAGTTTGTCACAGAATCATAGTTGCACAGCACAGAAATCCTGAGGTTCAATTTGTCCATGTCAATCTGATAACTGAAATTACTCTCATCCCATTTGCCAGCACTTGGCCCATATCCCTCCACATCCTTCCCGCTCACATTCCTATCCAGATGCTTTTTAAATGTTATCATTGTATCAACCTTCACTACTTCCTCTGGTAGCTAGTTCCATGGATACACAAACCTTTGCATAAAAATGTTGCCCCTTAGATCCCTTATAAGTCTTTCTCATCTCACCTCGAACCATGCCCTCTAGTTTTGGACTCACCCAGGGAAATGACTTTGGCTAATCACCCTATCAATGCCCCTCATGATTTTCTAAACCGTTATAACACCACTCCTCAGCTTTCAATGCACCAGGGAAAATAGGCCCAGCCCAATCAGCCTCTCAATGGAAGTCCAATTTATCCAAACCCTCCAAATCTGACTATGTCCTTGTAAATCCTTTATAAAACGTTCAGGTTTCACAACATCCTTCCTTAAGCAGGGAGACGAGAATTTAACACAGTGGCCTAACCAATCTCCCCAAATATTATGCCGAGCCCACTCTCTGAGGTAGAGCTAAGTGAGTCTGTGGGGACTGACTTATAAATGTAAGATGGCTTTAGTGCGAAGCAAGATCCCAGTGCCAACATTACAGAAGCTTCATGTCACAAGGCTGCCCTTTTAGGCTCCTCATTAAATGATCCTGGTCCTGCACGATTGCTCAGGATTTTGCCTGAATGCCCTCATTGACTATTCTTCCTGTGGAGACCACTCCTTCATCCTGGCTTACATCATGCATCTCGTGCTTTCCCCTTCCATCTCTCTCATACAACAGACGTGTCCTTCCTCCCTCCCAAACCCCCATAAAAAAACTCCACCCTCTCTCAATCCGATCTACCCATCCGCGTTGACCACTCTTCTCCTCAGAACCTCAGGGGCATGGTCAGTCGAATTGGTCCCTTTCCCTCAAAGACGCACCACCCCTGGGCTGGAGGACTAACTAGTCGTTTCACTGACCACATTAATTCAGTGCAAGTATCCAGTCTTCAGCCATCCTGGGCACACTGTCATCAGGTGGTCACTTCATGCCCCTTCCACGCGCCCACCCACTGGTTTGGATAATAGTGGTGGTAAAAGGTGGGACAGAGGCGGTGTAAGGAGGATCCCACTGCATTAACTGCACAGATGTCTGTGTCACTGAGTCCAAGTCTTCCCAATGCTGCCTGTACAGTCAATGGGACAGAGCAGAGGGGTCAAGGGAAAAAAGCATGAGAAAATGCCAGGGGAAAATGAGAGAAGGACCAACAGATAGAAGGAGGAAGTGCGAGAATGAGAGAAGGGCATACAGAGAACGTGAGGGAGAGATCGACAGTGAAAACCGTGGCGGGACGTGGGGAACGAAGGCAGAATGTCAGACAGGCATAGGATGGAAGAGGGGATGGAGGGAGGGAAAATACAGGAAGAGAAAGAAAGAAGGTAAGACAGAGAGCAGGAGAGAAATCCCAGGGAGAAATATAGAGCAGTGAAAGAGATAGAGTTGCAAACACTGAGAGGTAGAGCTAAGAGAGTGGGTGTGCCACTGCTGTGCAGAGAAATGGTCTACAGACACGAACACCAAGGTCCCACAGAGCTGAGAGAAAGATGCAGAGAGAGATGAGCAAAGATGTTGGTTTTGAAGGGATTGAATGAATAAGCTTTCCTGAAAATAAAAAGATGGCGAGGTGACAGGGAGGCAAAAAGATGTAGGAAGGGAATCTGCAAGGAATGTGAACAAGGATAGAGAATTAAAGGACGGTGGGGTGGAAGGGGATTGAAGAAAATATGTAGGAGAGACATCTGGGAAAGTGGAAATTGAGATGAGAGCTGTAGTGACAGAGGGAGTCAGTGATAGCTGTTGGATAAGACTCTGCAGCAGCCCCTGCACGATCTTTTTTTGCTATTTAACTCGGCCCAGTCTAGAGCTCACCCTTGTGGGTAAACTCCCAGATAGAGCCTAAACCCCACATTTCTCTTCGCTGTGTCTTAATGAACGACAAGGAAAGAGGAGGTGTTCAACTATTCTCTCTGGTTCCATCTCTTGTCTGATGATTCTCTCTTTCGCTGTATTGTCAGAGTTTCAACTCCAATATCTGGCCTCTTTTGTTTCAATTTGGAATGGTCGTATGTTCCTAATGCAATCTTCCAGCTCTTGGCCCAAAGATTGCTCCAGTCTTCTGAGAGTTTCGGAGTGAACCAGCATTTTAGGATTTGAGTTCAAGATTTTGAGTGCGAAGTGAAATCTCTTCGAAGCTCCCCTTAGTCTCTCAGTGCAAGGTGGAGCAGGCCAGTCACGAGGAAGCAAATAGCAGGGCCGATGTGCTCTCTTCTCCAGCGCAGTTTGGGAAGGACACACGGGAGGGACGAATTTCCTTCACTGTCTTCCCCTGCTCTCCCTTCTGGCTCAGACGAGGCGCTAATGAGCATGCTCCTGGCTCCAATCGAGTTGAGAGCTGTCTATAATTGTGTTGTACAAGGTAAGCCCCCTGGAATGAGGTTGGTTAGCTCAGTTGGATAGAGAGTTGGTTTGTAATACAGTGTGATGCTAACAGTGGGGGTTCAATTCCCACAACCAGCTGTGGTTATCATGAAGGATTCGCCTTCTCAAACTTTCCCCTCACCTGGGGTGTGCTGACCTTCTGATCCACCAGCTACCATATGAAATGTTGTTAGATCAAACAGGTGAACGGTCACATTGATGGGACTGAGTTGGAAGGTTCTTATCCCAATGGAACAGGGATCACCATTAGATAGAACAGCAGAAGGAAGTGATTCACTCCCAACGTCTGCTCCACCTTACAATCAGACCATGGCTGATCTGATCATACTCAACCCAAATTTCCTTCCCCTGCCCCCCATCTCATTACTGAATAAAATTCCTATCCTTCACGTTGGAAAATCACATTTCCAGCTCTCAAAGACGCTTACTTGGAACAGTCACAAAAATAAATGTGCTGGGAATTTTTCAAGACATTTGATTGTCAGCACAATAAGTTGATTAAGAAGGGTTGCTTTTCCTACTTGCTATCAGTTGTGATGAAGGGTGAGTGGATGGGAAACGTTTCCTCTGCTTTATTCTCACAGAAGCTGCCAAACCTGCTGAGTTTTTCCAAGGATTCACTTCCAGGGGGCGGCCCCAAGCGGGACCGCAATCCCTATTGGTCGGCACCACTGGATTGACAGAGCTCGTACCCAATCGGAGCCGGAGACTGAACTCGATCCCGACTTGTGGGGTCGCGGTGTCTCGAGGCGCCGCCGTTTAACTGACACTGCGCGAGGGAGGGGCGGGACTTGCGTATGCTTAGCGTTTCAAGCTGGGACCGATAGGATAGCTGCTGGCTTTCCCTCTCCCCCAGAGTTTTAGCTGCACTGGAGTCAGAGGGTTTGTGTAAAACCAAAATCCTTTCACTGATGGTAAGAAAACAGCTTCCATGCTGGTTCACAAACTGTTAATGTCTGTCGGTAGACTGTGGGGGAGATAACATCAAACAGCTTAATTTCCCCGGGCAGGGAGGTCAGAATCGCCCACAGCAGGGAAACAGGCCACAAGAAACACAATCCCCACTTGCTGGAAAAGCTCAGCGGCTCTGGCGGAGTTAACCTTTCGGGTCGAGTGAGCCTTCCTGAGAGCTGTCTTTGACCCAAACCCTCCATGCTGACAGCACTCTCTCTGGGCTGGCACCACTAGCCCCATTTGGCTGTGTTTGGCTCCTATCCCTCTGAACCTTTCCTTTAGGGTGAAATGGTGGCTCAGTGGTTAGCACTACCTCAGCACCAGGGACCCAGGTCTGATTCCACCCTCGGGCGACTGTGAAGAGTCTGTATGCTCTCCCCCTCTCTGTGTGAGTTTCGGCTGGGTGCTATGGTATCCTCCCACATTCCAAATATGTGCAAGTTTAGGTGAAAAGGGCAGGCTAACGAACCCATTAGTACTCAGGGGCATGGATGTACGTTAGCTGCGAGATATGCAGGATTATAGGGATTGGCAGGGATTTTAAGGGGGATGGGGCTGGTTGGGTTACTCTTTGGAGGATTGGTGTTCACTCGTTGAGTCGAATGGCCTGTTCCCCCAACGAGACGCTCCAATCCAATCCAATCCAATCACCTGTCCAATTGATGTTGACACTCAGAGGTAGCAGGACTACATAAGGTGCATCCAAGGATTTTGCGTGGAAAGGAGACATTATAGAGGCACTGGCGATAAGATTATAGCCGTTACGAGATTCTGATGAGGTCCCAGGAGACTGGACGGTTGCCAACACGACAACCTTTTTCTAAAACGTGTTGGAATGCGAATCCAGTTACTTACAGTCATGTCTGCTTAACTCCAGGGAAGCTTCTGGCGACAATTATTTGGAATAAAGCTCGTAGTTATGTGGAAAAAAGTGGGTTGGTAAGGAAAAGTCATGGTGAAATTGTGCATAACTAACTTGCTAATGCTTTTCAATGAATTAACAAAGTAAACCCCACTACTGGTGGGGTTTACATTGATTTCCTGAAGGTACCACGCAACAGACTTGAGGTTCGTTGTCGTTCATAGTGTAACAGGCAGGGGTAACATGGATGCAACATAAACTGTGTGGTGGGAAAGACAGAAGATCTTTTTGGATGTTTCGATGTTTTTCGATCTAGATTGAGGTTTGGAATAGAGTTCACAAAGTGTGAATATTGGGAACGCCATGTTCTGGGAAGGAGAAAGGACAAGGCTGTATAAGGGATGCTTGGATAACAAGGGAAAGTGTAACTTTTGTCCAAGGGATAAAAGAAGCATACTTCACGTTTTTGGATGCTAAAATCAGACAGGGACCATAATGTATATAAAAAATAGAAATAACTCAACAGTGAATTAGTAGAGCAAGAAGGTTCCATAAAATGACTTCAGCAATTAAGTTTGAAGAGTATCGCAAGGCTTGTATACATATATTCAAAATAAGAGGATAATAGGGTGACGGTATGATCACTGGAAGATAGAGGAGGGAACATTCATTTGTATTCACCCAGGAGAAGGATATGGAGGATCGTGAGATTTGACATAAGAAAGAAATGTTGGGCCTCTTGAAAAGCATTAAGGTGAATATGCCTCCAGGGCCTGATGGTATCTACCTCAGAGGAAAGACAGAAGTTTGCCGGGGCCTTGATGATCTTTGCATCCACGCTAGCCAGTGGACAGATCCTGGAGGACTGGCAAGTATCTAATGTTGTTTTTCTGTTCAATAAGGGCGAAAGGGATAATCCAAGAAACTGTACACCAGTGAGTCTCTCATCAATGGTTGGGAAGCTGTTGGAGAGAATGCTTACTATGTATGTGCATTTGTAAAAGCGTGTCCTAATGAGGGGCAATCAACATGATTTTGTGTGGAGCAGATCATGTCTTACTAAGTTTGATTTAACCTTTTGAGTCGGTGACAACGGTGATCGAAGGGGATAGAACAGTGAATGTTGTCTACATGCTTTTTAGTAAGGCGTTTAACAAGGTCCCTCACGGTAGCTTCATCCAGTAGATTAAGATGCATGGGATCCACTGTGACTTTTCCATGACCAGTGGTGTTCTGCACAAATCTATACTGGGAACACTTGTGTTTGTGTCCTGTGTCTTCTTTCGGTGCTGTTTGGCTAACTTACTTACCCAATTTAATGTCCCTCTCACCTCCGACACATAACCTAAATGTGCGTTCCCCGACATTCGTCCTGCCAATTTCTGATTAATTAATTCAAATGGCCTCTAACTTCAGGCCCAGATATTAATTCGAAGGGTGTCAAATGCTTAGATTCGTTTAGGAATTCCCTAACGGCAAACAATACGAATGGGACACATTTATCCCGATCTGTCGCGTATTCCAGACAATAAGGATGGTCTTCCGTGTCTGATGCGAGCTTTCGAAAGCTCCCAGGGATTTTCGGCATAACGCAATTGATTTAATTTGCCCTATGCCTAAACTATTCATGACTTCCTTAAAAAGCTTATCATTAAAATTGAGCCCTTGTCCTGATTGAATTTCGTTGAGTCACCCAAACTGTGTGAAGAAAGCTATTAATGCCTCTACTAACCTTTGAGCCTTAATATTCTGTCACTGAATTGCCATCAGAAATCTGGTAGACGCATTCATTTTGAACCAGCAAGTGCTGGTTCCCACGTTTAGTTTTTGGGAAAGGACATACTCATGCAGTTTTAACCCTTGTGAAAGGTTCTTTCAATGCAGGAATTGGCAACAAAGGTGCTGAGTTTATTAGTCTTTAGATTACCTACCATTTGACATGTGCGACATGTATGGTAATATTTAACCACATCCTAGTTCATTCCAGGCCAGTAAAAATGTGTTTGAACCTTTGCCTGAGTCTTTCGTACACCGAGATAGCATCCTACAGGTCGTTCATGTCAAACCCGTGACACTTCCTGCCTGTATTCTACCGTCAACACAATCTTGTGTACTTCTGCCTATTTCTCCTCTGCACTAACATGCTGTGCTCTCCAGTTTCGTCTTAGGATTCCATATTTAAGATAATAGCCTTCAGGAATAATCTCTGCCTCCTTTTCAGAGTACGCATCAACATATATATTTTTTATCGTCTCATCTTTCGATTGTAAGTTCATGAGTTTTTCGGGACTGAGCACTTCTGCCTGACTCCCTTCCTGTTCCGGTTTTTCCAAGGCTATTATGTCAAAAAGGTGTTCGTTAACTGAGCCGCAGCTCGTTTTTCTTTCTCTTTAGTTTTTGGGTCGGTCAGTGAGTTGATTGTGGCATTTGGTTTCTACACTGTCTTGGAAAATTTCAGGATACTTTTCTTTTAAGTTCTCAGTTACCTGGTCTTCGTCGGGCTTCTCCGCAAAAAGGTGTGTCACTCCCACCTTGGATCCTGCCAAGACATTTCCAAGAACAAACTGACGTTCTGGACCTGACACTCTGTCATCCAGTACCACGTTTCCTTCCCCAGTCTTGAGTTGGCGCTCCAACCTGACCTCACATAGGGCAATGCTGAATTTCTGTCCATCTATCCCAGAAATTACCACTGTCTCGGGTAACAGATCATAAAGAGCGCAAATACATTCGTCTCTTACTATTACAAAATGAACGATTCTGTATCTCTCAAAATTATACTTTCTTTCCATTCTTGCTCTGTTCTTCCTCAGTTAGCTTTACCAACAGAAGCGAATTCTTGATAGAGATCAGGCATGAACTCCGAACTTTCATGGGCTGTGCACTCTCCTGCAACTTCTCGACGTTTCTTGGCGTTTCCTTTGCTACATTAATTAATGCCACTAGCTTTGCCTCTTTTACCATACCTTTCCCATAGGGTTTTCCTTTAAAGACCAGTGCTGTGAGTGTACATGTAATATCTTAGCACAGTGGAAATCTGAGGCCTTTCATCTTCTTTCCACATCTTCAGGTTCCTTTTTAACCTGTGGGAAACAATATCCAGTGTTCCCTATTCTTTGTTCCTTAGTGTAGGATCTCCCCTTCGCCCAATTTCTATCCCTCACAGGATTCAAGTCTTGCCAGTAACTAAATTTTACCTTCTGCACCAATCTGCCACGTCGTCTCACTTCTTGAGATTTCTGTTCATCCACATGAATTCTTGTTGTGTCGGGACCTGAGTTTTTCAACTCTTCCAGGGGAATAATCTCTTCTCGAGTCTCATAGGTCTTAACTATTTTTAAGACTTGCACCTATCTATCAAGACCACTATTTTAATTCTCTCGGTTTCAACATAAGCCTGTTCCTGGTTTCTTCATTAAGTTTCTGAACTGCTGTCTATGCGCAATTGGTACCAATTCATAAGCACTCAAATTAACCTGCTTGACCTCTTCATTATCTCTTGATCACTCAGCTGGCAGCACTGCATAAACCTCACTGACTTTGCCTACGAAATTAGACGGAACTAGCATTACCCACAATTCCACTGACCACTCTCTTTGCCTCGCCAATAATTCAAATAAAATAAAGAAGGCTTCGATATCTTTCTCATCAAGACGTTACAGTATTTTAATATATTCGTATCTGTCACTAATTCGTCTCTTCATCCTGAGTAAGTCATAATTTCTGAAGTTCAAATTCTCTATCCTTTTCCCTTGTTTCTCTTTTTATCCATCACTTTTTTCGCTCTCTTTCTCTCTCTTTGCTCTGCTCAGAAGCTTCTCTTTCTTTTCGTTTCCCGCTCTCTCTTTATACATCTGCTAACTCCATTTTCCTCATTTATAATTCAGGTTTATTTTTCTAAGTTTACTGCACTTGTGTGTTTCTCTGACACATCTAAGTGGTTGAATAACTAACTTACAATTTCAGTTTCACTTTTGTCCTTGATTAAACAGAATTCTACCCTCTTCACTAATTCTAAAAGTATGCTCTTTTCTTTTGTTTCGAAAAGTTCTTGGCAAATTTGGGAGCCATTCTGAAATGCCAGAATGTCTTTAGCAATTTTAAGAGCCATATCTCTCACTTTTAATGTAACAAATCACAGGTAACAGAAATTTAAGAAATTGACTCATCTACCTTTTATTTCAGATCTCGGACACTAATTAGCATATGTTTAAATCTGCTGTGATCTTTCCTACAAATCTGTTCAAATCTGTCCAAATCTCAGACAGGATCTGATTAATCTGTCCAGTTCACGTACCCAAGCCCCCTAGGTGTTGTGACACGGTGGCAAACCCTTCTGTTAATTAAAGTGAATGGACACAATCAACCTCACTTCGCCTCATAATCTGCTAAAGTATGAATGACAATCAATTGTCCAAAATTCTACCACTTCACAAAAAATATTGATTTTATGCTGTCACTCTAAAAGTGAACGTTAAACAAGAGCTTTTTGCAGCTCTCTCTCTCCTTTTTCTAAATTATTTCGTATTTACTTCCAAAGCTATAACAATGTACTGATCCAATAAAACCCCTACTAAATTTATAAATACTCCGTTTTCAACATCAGACAAGGGTTGTCATTCCCACTGTCGATGTTCCTCTGTTTGTGTATCTTCCTGAGTCGTCTTCAGTCATCTGATGCTTGGGTGTTTCATATGAAAAAGGTACATTTGGCAGGGAATTTGGTGAAATCAGTACTACAAGTTGTAGATACTGTTCTTCCTGGCTAACTGTCCAAAAC
This sequence comes from Chiloscyllium plagiosum, assembly GCF_037043375.1. Classification (NCBI taxonomy): domain Eukaryota; kingdom Metazoa; phylum Chordata; class Chondrichthyes; order Orectolobiformes; family Hemiscylliidae; genus Chiloscyllium; species Chiloscyllium plagiosum. Next base: position 23,727,650 of record NW_028270190.1, read on the forward strand.
GCCTGCTTTTTACACTCCAAGTATTGGATCGTCTCATTGATTCAATATTGTTAAAATAGTAAAATTCGAATTCAATTTGATTTTTCTTTCTTGGGACTTAATTTACACTGATTGGCTAATTCGAAATGCTGCCAAAGCAATTGAGGTTTCTAGGTTACAGCCAAAGTTTTCCTCTTAAGTTACATGTTTCAATTATTAGTCATATGACAGGTGCTTGCCAGCTTTCACTCTCTCTTAAAAGTACATTACACATCTTAAACTTCATAACAACAAAGTCACTGCCTCTGAAACAAAACAATGATTTGGGGACTCGGCTACCTGTTCAAACTCCAGGCAAAGGTTGCCTCCGCAATCATAGATTGGCCTACTCTACCTCTCATCATTTTCTTATTCCTCACGTCTGTGTCAAACGCTTTTGGCTTTTAGCAAATCCTTCCCGCCAAGGCTTTTTACTGCTCCGGCCACGGTCTCCTCAATCCATTTTTGATGTTTCTTTCAGCTACTCTAAAGCGGTGCCCGATCCTTGATTCCTTAAACATAAGGAGGTTTCCTTCTTCCTTTTGATGAAAAACTCGTCTGCTTTTTTCATTCAAGGTTTCTTCCACTTAACATCCCTTACCATTCTCAGTGGGACAAAGATTTCCAACACTCGCAACAAGTGTTCCATAAACAGCCTATACATTTCTGTTGTACAGTTCTGGTAGAACAACTGTTCCCAATTTATACTCCCAATTTATACTTGTTTAATAAAAGCGTAATGTCCTCTCCCACAATTAGAAACGTTGCAGTATTGTCTACTCATACCCCTTGCCATTGCTATGATAAGCCTGACGCGATCTGACACCCGGCTCGGCTCGGTGACGAGCACCAAATCCAACATGGCCTCCAGCATAGTCGACCTATGTATATATTGAGTCAACAATCCCTCCTTGACACACTTAAAAAAAATGGTTTCATCCTAGCCATCTGCACTCAGGAGGTTCCAAACAATATTGGGGAAATTAAAGTCAGCTGTAACAACAAATGTGTTACATTTGTACCTTACCTAGTTGTATTGTCCAATCTGTTTTTCCATCTCTCTCTCTCTCTCTCTCTATCCTGTTATTGGGGTGTCGACAGAAAACATAAAATAAAGTGTTTGCTCCTTGCCAGTTACTGACGTCCACCTCTGCTGACTCAGTAGACAAACCCTCCTCGGCAACCTTTTTCAATGCAGCTGTGATGCACTCTCTATTTAAGAGTATGCTGCTGAAAAGAATTATCAGGATGTTGCCGGTGTTGGAGAGATTTTGTTTTTAAGTAAGATGGAGACAGACTGACGCTGTTTACTGCATAGTAGAGGAGATTAGGGTGGTTTAGATGATTAGATTCCGTCCAGCGTGGAAAGAGGTCCTTCGACCCAAACAGTCCACACTGACCCTCCGAAGAGTGACCCACCCAGACCCCTTTCGCTCTGCCTAATGCACCTGAAAGTATGGGCAACTCAGCATGGCTACTTCACCTGACCTGCACATCTTCTGAATGTGGGAGGAAACCGGAGCACCGGCAGGAACCCCATGCAGACACGGGGAGAACGTGCAAAAAGCACACAGACAGTCGGCTGAGGCTGGAATTGAATCTGGGACCTGAGTGATTTGAGGCAGCAGTGACCAACTTTGACACTGCGAGCATTGCTCACTTGCAAACTTCAGCGACACGCTTCGTCAGTGGGGGATTGAACCAACGGCTTTGGCATTATTAGTGCCACCCTCCAACCATCTGAGTGCAAGAGGAAGATAACGAGCAGCGTAGACAGGGAGATCGAAATCCATGAAGGAGGAATCAGTGAACATGGGGTCTTGATTATATCAGGGTGAGGAGGGTTATAGGAGATGCGAGGCAAAATGAATCCATCCAGAGAGTGGTAAGAAACCGTAAGGCACTGCCTGCACGTGTTAGAGGAAGAAACCCTGAAGACCTTTAAACAAGTATTGGGAAATGCACCGACAAGGGCAATGCATGCAGCACAATGGCTCAGTACTGGGAAATGGGATTCGTCTCGTTAAAATATTTCTCTGTTTATTAACTACCAATATAGTAGAAGCTTTATTTGTATGTGTCCATGTCTATTTTCAACGCAACTAAAACAATGGACACTTAAAATAAAACATTGCTTCGCGATGTCAATCACAGGTTTTATTAGTTATGATTATTCGTTTGGAGTGGATATACCATCACACATATAAGGCAAATTATAATCGTCTTTATGCTAGTGTTCATTTTTTGACCTTCGATTTTGAAACAGTAGCGCAAGGGAGTGGATTACAATTGTGCAATATAGCAACGTATTCTAATATGTCAAGAGAGGAGGGGCGCTTAAAGGTTTAAAGGTGAATCATTTGTATATTCCATGTTTACGACAGGGTGTTCAGGATAATCAAATATATGTTTTCGCTCAGAGAACAGGAGATCGAAACATTTTGGGCTGTTTTGCAAGAGACATAAAAAAGGAAATATTCAATATAACCACATTACATCAGGAGAAAACGTTTGCCCTTGTTCCTGTCACTTCCTGACTTGGTGTGTGTATATAGAAATCTACGGGACATTGAATTGTGGAGAATGTCTACGTTTTCAGACGTGCAAGCGTTCATATCGCAAAACCTGATAACGCAGAGAAGACAGCAGGAATTATCGCGTACAGACAATGTAAAAATTTGAGGTAGGGCTTTAATTCCTCCAGAATTGATTTGCTGAATATACTGGTATTAAGCAATATTTTGCTTGCTATTTTAATATTCGAGCATTCATGTTTCTAACTTCCTTTATATCTTTTTTTAACTTTTGCGTTGCAACCTAATTACTTGTTATTAAAATGTTGAGATGTGCCTTTCAGTTGGAATTTTAACCTCCTGTGTTTCTTGAAGAGGTGTTCTGTACATCCTGATACTTTATTTTAATGGTTTTAATATCTCAGTACTATCTGTTTATTAGCATGTTCACATGATGATATAGTAGGCACATGAATTTGACGATATAGTAGGCACATGATATAGTAGGCACATTCAAGCGGGCATTGGATAGGCATATGGAAGATAGTGGGCTAATGTAGGTTAGGTGGGCTTGGATCGGCGCAACATCGAGGGCCGAAGGGCCTGTACTGCGGGGTATTCTTCTATGTTCTATGTTCTATGTTCTATGAATTGCTTTTCTTTAATCTCATCCTCATTCACTGTCCAAGACTTTAAATATTCTTTACAGGAATTTGAGAGCTTTATTTACCCTAAAGCTGCTTCTTGATCTGCTCATTATGCAGTATCCTCTGCACTGGGGAGACAAAAACAGACTGGCGTGACCACTTGACAGAACATGTTGACTTAATTGCAAGCATGAACGGCAGGTCTGTTTGTTTCCTTTCTTTCTCTGTCGGACCACTAAGCATTTCCAGGATATTGCGTTTTTATTTCAAATTTCCACCACTGTCCATATTAAATTCAGCAGAGATCATGTAGGAAGATACAGGAAAGATAATGTCAGATAACCTGTTTTTATTCTGTAAGTTACAGTCACAATGTTTGAAGGTGAGGGCGGCTGAGACAAGGCAGAGCAAAAGCTCTTCAAAAGGAGTGAACCTGATTCCGAGATTTAAAGACCGTCAAACCATTGGATATACAATAAAAAAATCTGTTGTATTTGGTACATAACTGAGCTGTAATCTATTAACAACAACAGAATCAGCCCCTGGACCATAATTATATTCGGAATTTAATTAGCTACAAATACAGGCATAAATCTAATCCCACAGTGAAAAATACCCGTCAGCTTTGATTGTTGATCTCCTATTAGTTTCCTGTCCCAACCACCATGGAATTTGAAACCATACTCGTAGGACGACAGTGAAAGAGTTCCAAACATGACACTGTTCTGAGAAGAGTTACTCGATCCAAAATTTTAACTTTGATTCTCTCCATGAATGCTGTGCTTTGCCAGCAACTTCTACTTATGACAACGTTTGTTGCGTAGCTTCACGTGGTTGAGTGGTCAAAGCCTTTAGATTTAAACATGACTTTTTAACGAGTTGGGGGTTTGAATTCCACTGCTACCAATTCCATAGTTAGGCATAGCAACAGCAGTTACCGTGAACGGGCTGCGAAACTTTAACGCTGCATTGTTTTCTTTCCTTCTGGGTCTTTGCGGCACCTCAGTCCTCTGGCATCCTCGTTGATGAAACTGGGAAAATAGGCGACAAACACTGAAAATATTGAGAGCTGCAGCTGTCCAATGGTCCTTCAGATTCCCGCTATCATCGTACTTTCAGGGATTTTGCAACACTTGATGGCGACTGTTTCTATTGTTCAATTGGTCAGTATTCATCCATAAACTGGACGTTTAGTGGTTCGAGACCACTAAGGAACTAAGTTCAGTTATTTCAGGTCATTCAATTGCACCAACTGCGGCACGGTGGCACAGTGGTTAGCACTGCTGCCTCACAGCGCCAGAGACCCGGGTTCAATTCCCGCCTCAGGCGACTGACTGTGTGGAGTTTGCACATTCTCCCCGTGTCTGCGTGGGTTTCCTCCGGGTACTCCGGTTTCCTCCCACAGTCCAAAGATGTGCAGGGTCAGGTGAATTGGCCATGCTAAATTGTCCGTAGTGTTAGATAAGGGGTAAATGTAGGGGTATGGGTGGGTTGCGCTTCGGCGGGTCGGTGTGGACTTGTTGGGCCGAAGGGCCTGTTTCCACACTGTAAAGTAATCTAATCTAAAGTAATCTAATCTAATCTAACATCTGTCTGGCAAATATCGATTAAGACATTGGATACATATACCATCAATGACTCTCTGTTCCCCACTTTACACGGAGTGAAACAGGGACAAGCTGCAGGTTGTGACCAATGTTCTCTCCAATGCTTTGCTGCAACAGAAAAGGGTCAAAGCAGCTTCAATCAGCGGCTTCTGGCCCAGTCCTATGACGCAACGTGTTGCTCATGAACGGTCTTCTTGTATGGAAGGTGCAACGATATTTTTCAATTTGGTAACGGCTGCAATCGATTCTTGTTGCCCTTTGAACATTTTACTTTAATCGAACTCCTTTCTCCTAATCAGAAGGCGATAGTGTTATCAAGGTGTAGAAGCATACTGTGCATTTAAGAGAGTTAAAAAGCTAGCAGAACTTCCTGACACAACACAAAATGTCCTCAAAAAGGTAACAAATGTAACATTTGGTCGAAAAGCTAGCCATAGCTCGATTAATATGAGGCAACAACAAATTTCAAATTCGACCCCAAGGTACGAAAACTGATTTTAGTATTTTGATAATGTTAAAAGCAATGAAACGATCCGACGTTTGGGGGCATCTGACGCTTTGAACAGTTCGCTGGAACGGTAAAGGCAACTGCCAAAAGACGAACAGATGTCGGCTGCTAGTCAGAGCTCTCTGACAGGTGTCTGTCTAGAGAAGGAGTTTACGCACAAAAAAATCTAAACTGACCTGGAGAGAAATTCTACAGATGAAAACCTACAAATGACACTCGGCAAAGCTTGAAACATGATTTTTTAAATATTATTCATCGGGGTTTTATTGGACCAGTATTGTGACGTGGGGGGGGGGGGGGGTAATTGGGGGATGGAGAAAAGATAGGTTTAAGAGAAAGGAGTTGCGAATACTTGTTATTTAATATTCTCATTCACATTTCAACAACAGCGTTTTCTTTTAATTTAAATATTGAGTGTGGATAGTTCTTTGCCTCTCGAATTTTAACAGATTACAGTACGGGGTGAATCTTTTCTGTTTTGCTGGTTTAAATTAGGAGAGGGGTTTATCCCATGTCATACGTGTTTTGGGGCTCGTCCGGGATGTGAACAGTTCGGTGTTCGTCGCCAGGAACATTTTGGGTTTCGGATTCGTGGTTTGAACAGTTTAGATAGCTCCAGTCTGAGATTTGGACAGATTTGAACAGATTTGGACTATGAGAAAGTCCCGTAGATTTAAGCAATTGCAGCTTACAGACCTAGATATTTAAATCAAACGTCGGTGCGGTGATTTATTGAATTTGCATCAGTTCTGGTTGATTAAAATAAAAGTGAGAACAATGATTCTTAAAATTGCTAAAGCGGGTCTGGAACTTGAAGATGATTCTCAAATTTGCCAAGAAAAGTTAGAACGGAAGAAAACGGCCATACTTTCAGAATTAGCAAAGAAGTTATATTTGGGTTTAACTAAGGACAAAATAAAGCTGAAATTGCAACGGAATTACTGAAGCACTTTGGCGTATCTGCGAAACAGACAAGCACAGTAGAGGTCAAAGAAGCTTACATTACAATTGAGGGAAATGGAGTTAGAAGATAAACACAGGGACAAAGAAAGGGAAATAGAGAGAGACTAAAGAAAAAGAAGAGACAATAGACAGTGAGTGAGTAAGAGAGAAACAATATATAGAGAGAGACAGAGACAGAGACAGAGAAGGAGAGGGAGAATGTTCTTAGTTGAGCCAGGTGCGAGAGAAGAAAGAGTGAAAGAAAGAGAAAAATAATGGCGACAGAAAGCGAGAGAGAAGAAAGAGGGAGACAAAAAGAAAGAGAATTTGAACTTCAGAGGTAGCCACTTTGTCAGCAAAATAAAATTAACAGAATGGAGATTTGAAGAGAAGGGAATGATATACATGAACATGTCAACACCCTGCCAGATTTTGATGATAAAGATGTTAAAGCATTCGTTATTTAATTTCAAAATTGGAAACGTAGGTGGAGTGGTCCAGGGATTAATGGGTCATGTTAGTTCAAAGTAAACTGGTAGGCAGAGCTAGTGAAGTATTTGCCATGCTGACAGATGAGGCGGTCAAGAGATTCTCAACAAGGCACATACGCTATTTTAAGTGCTTATGAATTGGTACCAGAAGCATAAAGACTTCAGTTCCGAAACGGAAAGAAGGAACCAACTCAGACTTACGTTGAGTTTGAAAAAATTAAACATTGACAGTTGATGGTTTCCTGTGTGCTTTATCGATAGATACAATATTTGAGGCTCTAAGAGAGGTTATTCTACTGGAGGAAGTTATAAATTCACTTCCAGAGATGGTCAGAATTCACATGGAGGAACATAACGTTCAGGAAGTGAGAAGAACACAGCCATTTCTGACACATTATTCATGACGGACAGGTTAAAATGTTGTAAGGTTCAATAGTCCTTTCTCGATCATGGTGCACTTTCTCTGGTGGATGCTGAGTTTCTCCAAAAAGTAAACTGGCAGTTCAATACCATCTTCATCTTCCTGCAGGAGTACAATCTCCTCGTGAAAACTTCTGAATCTCAGCGCTTTCATCTCGCACCTGCATCACTCTATACTGCGCCCTCCTTATGTGCTGTTTAGCTAAATCACTTACTCGATTTAATCTCTCCCTCACCTCTTATACATAATCTGGGATTGAGATCCCAGACTTTGGCTCTGTCAGTTTTTCTTTAATTAATTTCAGTTATTCGGGTAATATGCTCTTAACATGGTCTTCTCGGTCTGATCCTGCCTTTTTAAAGCTCCCTGGGAGTACGCCTGATATGCACTGCATTTGAATTGTTGTATACCTAAACTATCCATAACCTCCTTAAACAGCGTAGCAGTACACTTTGACCCTTGTTCTGACTGAATCTCTGTTTAGTAGCCCTTACCGTGTGAAGAAAGCTATGCACTCCCCGCCTACCCTTTCTGCCTTGATACTCCGTAATGAAGTTGGCTCTGGAAATCTGGTAGCCACATCCATTATGGTTAAGAAGTACTCTTTCCTACTTTTAGTTTTTGTTATCTTGATTGAGAAGGCGATTGAGAAAAAGTCTGGGCCTGCGAGTGAGTTGCAACCACCAGCCTTCAGGTTAACAGTAAAACAACGCAAACTATTGTGGCACAGACAGATATTAGCGATAGAAAGAAATATCCATTAAAGAAGGCATCAGCAATTATAAAGTCATGAAGATGTGCAGCAGGTGTTACAAGTGTGATAACGTGGACGATACCTCGAAGAGAGAGTGAAAGCTGGCAAACAGCTGTCATGTGACTTACTACCAGGCACACAGTGTACTCGAGAATGTAAAGATGTTGCCTTAAAATGCAATCTTTGGCTGTCACCAAGATAACTCAATTATTGTCATAGAATGGCCAACTATCAGGAATGAACGTACATGCAGATGCGGAAGTATAAGTAGTAAAGGAAACCCCAAGAAAAGTCGAGGAGCTGCAGGAAAGTGTACAACCTCGGAAAGGGCTCTGTGCAGACGTGTGCCAGACCTCTATCAAGAATTCGTCTCTGTGGGTAAAGTTTGCTCAGAAATAACAGGGGGAGAAGGGAAATAAGTTATAATTTTGATAGATACAGAATCTAACCAGTCTCAAATAGAAAGAGATGAGCGTATTGACACTTTACTGTACTGTTAGCTGAGAGAGTTGTAAGTTTTGGGATACTTGGACAGAAATTCTGCGTAGCCCTATGTAAGGATAGGTTGGAGTGTCCACTCAAGTCTGGGGAAGTAACCGTGGGAGTGATTGACAGAGTGTCAGTTCCAGGAATATAGATTGTTCTTAGGAACGATTTAGCAAGATACAAAATGGGACTGACACCCATTCTTGTGGAGAAGCCCCAGCAAGACCAGGTAACTGAGGAGTTCAAAGAAAAATGATCTAGAATTTTCCCAGACTGTGTAGTAACAGATCGAAGCAGAAACTAAAGAGAATAATGAAGAATTTGTTGTTCAGCCAATGCACACCTTGTTTGAAAAGATGGTGCAATAAAAATCTGAACAAACAGAGGGTCAGGCAGAAGTGCTCAATCCTGAAAGAATCATGGATGTACAACAGAAAGACGAGACAATATAAAAAATGTATGTTGATGCATACTCAGAAAAGGAGGCAGAGAAAATTCCTGAGGGGTATTATCTTATTGACAGAACCCTAAGACGAAATCGAGACCACAGAAAGTTAGTACAGAGGAGACATGGGCAGAAGTGCATTAGATTGTGTTGCTGGTAACACACAGACAAGAAGTGTTACGGGTAGCGCATGATCTACAAGTAGGATGTCACCTAGGTGTCAGGAAGACTCCTGTTCAGGGACAAAAATATTGGCCTGGAGTGCACAAGGATGTGGTTAACTTTTTGCCATGCATGTCAGATATGCCAACCGGTATGTCGTCCACAGGCAGTAGTAAAATCAGCACCTTTGTTGCCAATTCCCACATTGGAAGAATCTTTGATGAGCGTTTTAATTAACTGAGTAGATCCCCCACCGAAAACCACGTTAAGAGCGTACTGACAAATTACCCGAATGATAAGGTAAATTGTATCCAATTCATATTGTTGACCATTAGAGATGCCCAAAATGAACCTATTCAGTTTACTCCGTTTGATTTAGTATTCAGACATGAAGTGAGAGGACCTTCGGAATTAATTCGAGAGCTATTGACATAACTAAAGTCAGAGATCTCACACTTGGGTTATGGAGCAGAGACGAGGGAGAGATTGGATCGGGTAGGAATGAAGACAGTCCCCGCCACGTTCCAAAGACTCATGAATGTGAGTTGTGGCTTGCTTAACAATCTTTGCAGTCTATTTAGAAAAGGTAGTGATGTTTAGTAAGTCCCAGAAACATAATTAGGTGGATAGGCAGAGCTCTTTGCATGTCTTCGAGAAGCAAAACTGATACTAACACAAACCTGAATTGGCAAAAGCAGAGTTGATGTTCATTGGTCATAACATCGGTTAGGAAGGTTGATCCCACGGAAAACAAAGAGGAAGGCCATCCAGCAACATCCATGACCAACCTCGAAGAAATAGTGTTTTGATACTTAGGACTAAGATGATGATATCCGAAATATGTTCCAAACGTCAACCGTGTAGTAGAAAATATTAACAAATTAGGTGAAAGAGATCACAGAGTTTCGGTGGACAGAACAATGCCAGGAGGCATTTGACCATTTGAAAACATTATCAACCAGCAAACCAGTTTTAGCTAAACCAAACGTTTCACAGCCCTTCATTGTTGCCATCGATGTCAGTGACATACAAGTTAGAGTTATACTGCTGCAGCTAGATGACGGTGTGATTGAACGACTGGTTGATTGCTTTTCAAAGAAACTAAACATCCACCAGTGGAAAATTCCACCATCAAAAAAGAACTATTGAGTTTGATACTTGCAACATTTTCATGTGTGTCACGAACGATGTGTCAGAGATGGTTGTCCGCACAGATTACAATCCTCTTACGTTATATTTTGTTGGAGTCTAACGTAACGCTCTTTTTGTTTATATATCGTACATGGTGCGGGTCGTGAGCATTCAAGCATACATTTAATTAATGTAGAATAGGGAAGATTGGCATATACCGACTGTTATATTAATATGAACTTAGATTCATGTTACCTGTATGTATTGGTAATTTATTTAAAGAATAGGAATAAAAGGACACCGCATTTTCATTATGATTGATCATTTTTTCTTAAGGGGTGTATTATGATGGTGTAGAGGTGTACGTTACCCTTAAGAGATTTGAAAAACAAGCAGAGCTACACGACAAAGCACAAGGTATTCTGAACAAGGTAACAATGTAATATTTGATCGAACAGTTAGCTTAGCTGGGTTGCTATGAGACAAAACCAAATTTCAATTTCGGCAAATCATTTTAAATTATGCCCCAAGACACCAAACACCAATCACGTTTGAATTCAGTATTTTGATAATATTAAAACAAATAAACAATCCCATGCTTTGGGGTATGTCAGACGTTTCTTGCTCGTAAGAGCTCTCTCAAAGGTACCTGTCTAGTGAAGGGGTTTGCACAGACGAAAAAAAAGAGACTAACCTGGAGAGAGAATCTACAGAGGACACTCGGCAAAGCTGACTGGCTTCGAAACTGATTTTTTTGCAGATCGTAATCGGGATTTTTATGGGACCAGTGTTGTCGAGGGTGAGGTAAAAGTTAGAGTCAAGGGAAAGGAGTTGTAAAGAGTTGTAAGTTAATTATTCTCTGTTAGACGTTTTAAAAAAGTTCTTATTTTTTTATTGAAATAATGACTTTGGGATTGTTTGTTGCCTCTCAAATTTTAGCAGATCACAGCGGGTTGGGTTGGGGGGAGTGGCGAAACGTTTTCTGTGTTGCTGGTTTAAGTTTGCAGAGGGGTTTACCTTGTGTCATAACAGCGCACAGGATATTTTATTGCAATAACACGCAAATAGAGGTATACAATAGAACTGATAGGCCGGAAAGTACATACGCACCAAAGTTTTGGAGTTCTAAAGCCTGTTTAGCCTACCCCATCAGTTTCATGGCATTCTCTGTCCACTCTGTTGCCTATCTAATCTGAAAACAGCCTAACACGTCTATGGGGATTGTGTCACTTTGCAGAGAAAAGTAAAACAGTAGAGCTTCTATCTTTTATATTCGCTCAGATGATGCGGGTGCATCTGTCTAAAGTGGCACGAATTGCCAATTTCTAATTGCTGAGACGGCAGTTCAGAGTCAACCATATTGTTGATGGTCTACATTCCTACATAGGCCAGACCAGGTAATGATGTCTGATTTTCTTCCCTCAAGGACATTAGGGAGCGAAATGAATTTTTCTCTGACGTTCGACAATTGTTTCATGGTTACCATTATACCCAAAATTCCAGATTATTTTTATTATAATAAAATTTCACCATTTACCATGGTGGGATTTGAATCCTCGTTAAATCCAGAACATGAACTTAGTTTCTGGTTATATGTACAACCTCCCCTGCACTTTCGTCAAGCTACTCTGAAGCATTAAAAAAGTACTGTTGAAGTAGCGCTCTGAACCTGCCCCAGTCATAAGCCTCAAAATACTCTGCACAATGTTATCTTCATTATATGCACATTGTAATATTGAGCAACATCTGAAAACGGGAACAGCTGTCGTTCTGAGAAGATAAATTGAGAGAATTTTTTTAAAAAAAATACAGATGTTGGGCAGTTCTGCAACTGGATATCAAGACATATTTTCACAAATTCTGTCATGTTTTCTTAGGGTCACGGAATACATTTGATGGCATTCTTGATGGATGTCTGCATGCATCAACCTCCAAAAATAAGCAACCTCAGGGATCTCCACAGACTTCAGTGCAGAGCAGCCGATCAGTGTAACAGTGCATCTATCAGGTTATGTTTTTAAACTTTCTAGCACTGCAATGATGACACTTACTTTCTCCTAGTTGATCTTATTCTACTGCGAAACCTCTTGCAAGAATGCGTACCTTGAAGAAGCTCTCCTCCTCCCTCTACAAGGATCTCAGTGAGTCCCTCTCTCAGTGTACCCCCCAGGTCATCCAACTATCGTATTCCCAGCGCCCATCCCCCAAATTCCCTCCCCCTACCGTTTATCTCAGCCAGCTTGACACACCAGCCTCATTCCTGAAGAAGGGCTTATGCCCGAAACGTCGATTCTCTTGCTACTCGGATGCAAACTGGCCTGCTGTGTTTTTTCAGCACCACATTTTTCAACTCTAATACTCCAGCATCTGCAGTCCTCACTTTCTCCTAGTTGATCTTAACTTACTGCAAATCCTCTTGCAAGGATGCCTACCTTGAAGAAGCTCTCCTCCTCCCTCTACAAGGATCTCAGTGAGTCCCTGTCTCACTGCATCCCCACAGGTCATCCACCTATCGTATTCCCAGCGCCCATCTCCCAAATTCCCTCCCCCCTATCTTTCATCTCAGCCAGCTTGACACACCAGCCTCATTCCTGAAGAAGGGCTTGTGCTCGAAACGTCGATTCTCCTGTTCCTCGGATGATGCCTGGCCTGCTGTGTTTTCCCAGCACCACATTTTCCAGCTCTGGTACTCCAACATCTGCAGTCCTCACTGTCTGCGTAGCGTCAGTAAAATTCACCGAGACAGCCATCAACCCACCTCCTACCATCCGTTTCAAACCTACTTCATTTAACAGTTGAACAAACAAGGACAGAACAAAATCACGACCTGCATGTTTCTCAGTAAGTCAGAAACGGTCTTGCCTTAACACTTATTCAACATTGACTGTCAATCTGTCACATTTATATCACAACGTTTTTGTATTCTGTGTGTTTCTGGAGCTCTTCGGGTCGAGGAATCGGGTATCCTCCAACTTACAAATGGTACCAAGGCATTGCCACATATTTACATTCTCTCTGATGGCTCTCTGAAGAGATTTCGAAGAAAGTTATATAGAGAGAGAGAAACCAATGTACATTTGATTCTTGGAACAACTGGAGGGTTTCATTGCTGTGGGTAATCTAAGTCTTAAATTATAACAGAAATATCGAAGAATATGTAATTGGTCAGAAAATAGAAGTGGATAATGTTAATCTTATTTTGACATTCACTCATCTCACGTGACTGCTGCTGTCTCTATCAGCATTCATTACTCCACGTGAGCTGTCGTTCAGAAGATTATAACGTTTGCGTGATGATCATTAATCGTATTGTTCTCGGGAAATAAAGGATTAATCGAATAAAATGCAAACCATCGACTTTTTAAAACAGATTGAGAATGGACGTCACACAACTAAAGCGGAAGTAAATGCCCAAATGATTAAACGCTCATGGTTGGTATTGCAAATTTAAAAGAGGGAACTTTTCACACAGTGAGTACTTAGGTCATGCCATTTCTTGACAAGAAATGTGAATGAGGCAGGTTCAATGGCGAGCATCCAAGATTGGAATTGGGTGCTTAGTTAAATATTGTGCAACAACATATGGAGTACATTGCCATGAGGGTTAGGATCGTTACTCGCTCGATCAGCTGAAAAGACTGCATTGGTTCTAGGAAACGTCTATTATACTGTGATCAGTGAAATGGAATCATCATAAAGACAATGGGTTGAACTGTTTATAACCATGCTACAGAAGCATTGAAACTGCTTGCTTTGGATGACAGATTCAATCAGATACTGTTCTCGTTCCAATCTTGCTGCAAACAAGCACAAACAAGCTGAATTCCAAACGTTAGTTCAATGTGACTGCCCTTGATATCAAGACTATGTTTGATTGGGTGTGATATTTTGGAGTCCGAGAAAGATGCAAGTCACTGCAAATCAGGGGAAAGATCCTCCGCTAGCTGGTGGCCTATCTTGCACAAAGGATATTGGTTGAGGTGTGTGTGGTCATTCATTTAATCTCATCTCAGTCATTTCTGTGCAGGTGTTAATCAGGTTAGTGTCCTGAATTGTCAATATCCGCTGATGATTGCACAAAAGTCGTTATTTTGGCCACTCATCTGATCGCAAAGCAGTCTCTGTCCCGATGCAACCAGCCCTGGACAAATTCCAGCACGGTTCTGACAAGAGGCAAATAGCATTCACGCCACACAAATGCCAGGAAATGATCATATTCAATGATGTATATTCCCATTGTCCGTTGACATTCAATATTGTTACCATCACTGAAAGCCCTTACTGTCACCGTTCTTGGGTTGGTCATCTCGAACAAGAAAGAATTTAACCATTGCCCCTTGACTATGAACTGAGCTACCATCACTGAGTTTCCTCCATTATCAAAATCATAGCATGATCAGATACTGAAGTGGAAACGCCTTATCGATAGTATGGCTGCAAGAGCAGATAACAGGCTGGATATCCTGCATTGAGGTACATGTATCTCTATGGTAAGTTGCTTTTGTTTGCATGTGAGGACAGACTGACTCCTTTTATCACACTATTGTCCAGTCTTTTTCAGTTAATGTCTATTCTGATTTTCTATGTTCTACACGAATTAGAAATATATTACTTTATATTCCATTCATTTCAGCATTTTAGCTCACCTAACTTGGCTTTTCTCTCTTTTTTTGAGAATGTATTGCTGGGAAAGCATAGCAAATTAGGCAGCATTGGAGGACCAGGAGAATCGACGTTTCAGGCATAAGCCCTTCATCAGGAATGAGGCTTGTGGGCTGAGGTTAAGAGATAAAATGCGGGGTGGGGGTGGGGTGGGCAGCTGGAAAAACGATAGGTGGATGGAACTTGAGAGAGATGGTGGTATGTCAGAGGGGAGGAGTGATGGGCAGGTCCAGTGAGCGAAGCCGAATTTGAGGCTTGGTACTTGGACAATCTGGAAATTACTCGTTTTTACTGGATCACTGTGTCTCATCATGAGCCAACTCTCTATCTGAACCAATTTGTTACTTCCATCGCTGTATGTTCTTATGTTGCAACGGAAATGGGCAGGTTAATCAGTGAGAAATATTTGATTCTATGGAAGATAAACACCATCAAGGCAATTTCGTCCTTCAAAATGATCAGGCACCAAACAAAGGGGAATATTGAAAAATTGCATTTTGTGAATATTAGTTTTTATCAAGTAACATCTTGCTTATTCATAATTAAAGAGACCTTTCTGCCAAAGATCACGCTGTGACATTTACTTTGTTTTGAAGCAAATATATAAATGCAGCCAGATGTTTGCATCTCAGGCGTACAACAGAGTGTTTCCACACTGTCAATGGCAGCAACGACTTCCATTGATTTCACAACGTTAATGAACCAGATCCTGAGTTGCTTCATAAATCGATTAAACACTCTTCACATTGAAATAGTTAGTGATTCGAAAGTTTTCAATGCCAGCAATGGGCAAAAATTGAATGAAAGCCATATAATATTGGATTGTGCAGTGCTTGATTGCATTGTACACCATTTCTTTGGCTGGTTCTGGACATCAGCATATTCTATATCTTTGAACTGTTGAGAAGATAAAAGAAATGGGAATTGCATCATATATCACAAACATATCTACTGTTCCTTTATGTTTAATTGTACCTATTTAGAATATTAATGTTCGTAGTTATTGTTCTAATTTGGCTGCATTCATAAAGGAAAATGGATCAGTTGAGTAACTAATAACTATTTATTTATTTACTTGCGGCTGAGAGCGTCGTTGGTTGGCCAGCATTTATTACCCATCCCTAGTTTCAATTGAGAAGTGGTAATTACTTTTTTCAATCGCTGAAGTCCTTTTCAGTGGGATCACCAACAATGCCATTAGGACCGAAATTCTAGGATTTTGAACCAATGCCAGTGAAGGAGCAGAGATATTTCCTGTTTCCAAATCAGAATGGTGAATGGCTTGGGGTGGGGATAGGGTTACAAAATTTGGTGGCGTTCCCGTACACCTGCTACCCTTCTCCTGGGTGGGGGAGGAGCTTTCCGATGAACTTTCATGAATTTCTGCAGTGCGCATTGTACACTTTGCTCCTGCTAAACGTTGGTAGGGTGCGAGTGGATGTTTGCGTATGTCATTCCAATGAGGCAGACTGTTTTATCTTTAGTGTTTTCGGGTCTGCATTAATCCTGTTAAGTGGGGAGTATTCCCTCACACTCCTGACTTGTGCCTTGCAAGTACTGGAGTGCCCTTGTATCGTCAGGAGGTGTGTAACTCGCCGCATTATTTCCAGCCACGGACCTGCTCTTGTAGCTCGTGCGTTTTATGTGGTGAGTCCAGTTGCGTTTCTGATCAATTGTAATCCCCAGGATGTTGATAGTCGTGAAAACACCGTTGAATGTCAAAAGGTCGTCGGTTGGATTATCTCCTAAATTTAATGGTCACAGCCTAGCATTTCTGTGGCACGAATGTTCCTTACCACCTGTTCCATGTGGACACGGACCATTTCAGTACCTGAGGATTCTTGAATAGTAAACAACTGTGCAATCATCAGCAAACATCCGCATTGTTGACCATACGATGGATGGAAGTATATTGATGAAGCAGCTGACGATGGTTCGGCCTGGGACATTGCCCTGAGGAATGACTGCAGAGATGTCCTTCAGTTGAGATGATGGACCTCCAAAAAGTATAACCATCTTACTCTCTCTCAGGTATGACTCTTATGACCGAAGAGTTTGCCTTCAATCTCCCATTCATTGCAGAATTTTCCAGGGCTCCTTGACGCCACACGGAGTCAAGTGCACCCTTAATTAGATGGGCTGCCATTTTCGCCTCATCTCTGGAATTAAGCTATATTATCCATGTTTGAACCAAGGGTGCAATGAGATCAGGGACTGAAAGGCCCTGGTAGAATCCAAACTGGGCGTCACTGAGCAAGTTATTTTTTAGCACTGTTGATGACGCCTTCTATTGCTTTACTAATTATCAAGAGCAGACTCACGGGGTGGTAATTGGCTGGGTTGGATTTATTCTGCTTTTAAGGTATAGCATGTATCTGGGCGATTTCCGATATTGTCGGATAGATGTCAGTGTTGTAACTATACTGGAACAGATTGGCTAGCGGAGCAGCAGGTTCTGGTGCGACGTCTTTAGTACTACTGCCAGTACGCTGTGAGGGCTGTATCCTTTGCAGTATCCAGTGTCTCCAACCGTTTCTTGATATCACGTGGAGCGACTCAAATTGGCTGAACACTGGTATCTGCTGGGGACCAGCGGAGGACTACGAGATGGGTTGTCTACTGATCACTTCTGATTGAAGCTTGCTGCACAAGCGTTAGGCTGATCTTTTGCACTATGGTTTTAGGCTCTTCCATCATTCAGGATGGGCACATTTGCACTGCGTTGTTTCGAAGTCCACCATTATTCTTGCAAGAATGTGGCACGACTGCACAGCTTAGGTACAATCCGTTGGTTGTGTGATCACTTATATCTGTCTATCACCTGCTACCCATGCTGGGTGACATACAGGTGTCTTCACCAGGTCGACACATCACCTTCAGGTCTGCACTGGTGCTGATCCTGGCATGCCCACCTGCACAGTCTATTGAATCAGAGTTGATCTCATGGCTTGGTTCTCATGGTTGGTTGAATGGTTGCTTTGCCAGGCCATAAGTTTTCAGGTGGGTCTGGAGTACGATTCAGCTGCTGCTGATGGCCCACAGCAACTCATAAATGTCCAGTCTTGAGTTTGGGGATCTATTGGAAGCCCACCTCATTTAGCCTGTGATAGTGCCACACAACAAGATGGATGGTGCCCTCAATGGGAACGCAGGACTTCAACTCTACAAGGACTCTGCGGTGGTCAACCTGAATGATACTGTCATGGACAGAATTAGCTGCAGTTGTCAGAATGGTAAGGATGAGGTCAGGCATGATTTTCCCACTTGTTAGTTCCCTCACTTCGCACTGCAGACCCAGTCTAGCAGCTATGTCCGTAAAGGCTGAATCAGCTCGATCAATAGAGCTGCTGCCGAGCCACTCTTGGTGATTGATATCAAAATCCCACACACAGAACATAAATTAACCCCTTGCCATCTTCCGTGCTTCCTCCAGTTGTTGTTCAACATGCAGGAGTACCATTCCTAAGCTGAGGAAAGACAGTACATGGTAATCAGCAGGAGGTTACATTGTCTGTTCTTAACGTGAATCCATGAGGCTTCATGGGATCCACCGTCTTTGTTGAGGACTTCCATGGCAACTCCCTCCGGACTGGATACAACTGTGCCGCCACTATTGCCGATTGTGTCCTGCCAGTAGCGAAGAACTTATTCAAGGATTGTAAAGGTGTTTTCTGGGACATTGTCTTTATGGTGCTACTCTGTAATTAAGTCTGTGACTGTTACTTGACTAGTCTTTGAGACAGCTCTCCCAATTTTGTCCCCAGCCCCCAGATGATAGTAATTAAGACTTTGTATGGTCAACACGGTTTTTCCTGCCATTGTCTCTTCCGGTGCCTCGTTTGATGCCAGATGATCTGGTCAGTCTCATTCCTTTGAGATTCTGTAACGATTGGCACTTCTGGAAGCAGGTCCTTCAGCTCAACAAGTCCACACAGACCCTCCAAAGATTAACCCACACAAACCCATTCCCCTACCCTGTTGCTCTACATTTATCCCTGACCAAGGCACCTAACTGACACATCAATGCACACTATGGACAATTCAGCTGGTCCAATTTAACTAACCTGCATATCGTTGGATTGTGGGAGGAAGCCAGAGCACTGAGAGGAAACCCATGCAGACACGAGGAGAATGTACAAACTCCACACAATAGTCGGCCGATGGTGAAATCGAACCCTGGTCCCTGGCACTGTGTGGTAACAGTACTAACAACTGAGCCACCATGTCGCCCTGACCGTACTTACTGACCTATACTATTCCTATCACCAAGCGTTGCTATACCCACTGACCATCAAAGTCCAGTTCACCCATCAAGCATTATTCTTACAGAACTACACTTTCCCTTTCACCGAGTACCTTTGGACTAATTGATCTATATTCTCACATTCACCAGTCACACTTTTGCTCACTAACCTGCACGATCTCATTAATTAATCATGCCATTAATCATTGATCTATGCTGATCAGTTCACCCAAAACACTGATATACACTGCCTAACCTTACATCATTCTTATACTCATTGTCCTGTTATCCCATCACCCCTGTGCACATTACGCTACACTGCTCTATTCACCTGTCATCTGTGTACACGCAGACCTACAATGTTCTGTTCAAGCGTGCACATCAACCTAACATGTCCCAATCACATATCATCGCTGTCCAAAGTGACCTACACTGTCTCTTTCACGCATCATGCCTGTTCTCATTGAGCTACACTGTTCCATTCACCCATCACTTCTGTTCTCATTGCTCTATACTGACCCCTTCATCTCTCTTCTCTCGAACCAAGAATGTTCAGTTTACCCATCACCATGGTACTCACTTACCTACATTCACCATTTGTTCTGTCACACCGTGTAAAGGAAATCGTTAATTGATCACACGTTGCACAGCATCATGTGAAATTCAAAATGGAATCTGCTTCTGATTGTTGTGCTTACAAACCACGGCGACAGTAGCAAAATATCCAAATTTAGGGATCAAGACTATTTCCTTTCATTATATTTTATCGATTTTATTCTGATAGATTCTGCTGGTCATGACCTCCACTTTCAAAATTATTGTTTGGTCTAAAATATTATGATTTCGTGTCCTTTGGCTTCCTTGATCTGAACTTCATCATCCATGTCTCCTTACCACAAGTATTGAATATGACTCGCTATGATTTCAGGTTCGTGCATAACCAAGATTGCAGTTAGCTTAGCCATCTATATTGCATCCTTTTGTTCTTATAAAACTCAGTCAAAGTCCAGGTATGCACATTGAATTCAGCAAATCAGTTCACCTTTTTGAAATTCTGCACTAGCTCACATCTTCGACAATGCACCGCAGAAAAACATTATAAAATGTCCACCAGATTGATGGGGATGTGGTGTCTTTCCTCAAATACCTGATCCTAACCCAGTTGTTCCAGCATTAGTACAATACTTGTATTTACCCCACAATGTAGAAAATTGCCCAAGCATGTCCTGTACATAAGGAGCAGTAAAAACCCAACCTGGACCAATTTACACCCCATCAGTCTACTCTCGATCATCAATAAAGTGATAGAGGTTTTTATCAGCAGCGCAATCCTGACACACCTGCTCAGCAATAACCTGCTTACCAATGCCCAGTTTGGGTTCTACCAGTGCTCTGCAGTTCCTGAGCTCATTGCAGACCTAGTTCAAAAAATTGACCAAACAGTTTAAGTCCAGAGGTGAGGGGATATCGCCCTTGACATGAAGACTGTATTCAATCGGGCGTGGCATCAAGGAGCCCGAAGGAAACGGGAATCAATAGACGTCAACGGTTAAAACTCTCCGTAGCTTGGTGTCATACATGGCAGAGAGGACGATGGTCGTTGTTGTTGGAGGTCAGTCATTATATCTGTGCAGTTAATCGTCAGGGTAGTGTCCTCGGCAAAAGCATTGTCAGCTCTTTCATCAATGGCCTTCCCTTCACCATCAGGTCAGAAGTGGAGATGGTCGCTGATGACTGCTCAATGTTCAGTACCCTTCGCAACTCCTCGGATTCATACACAGTTCACGTTCAAATGAAACAAGATCTGGACAATATCGGGTCTTGGGCAGACAAATGGCAAGTAACACTCGTGCCAAACAAAGACAATGCTATGACAATCACCAATACGAGTCAAACTAACCACCACCTATTGACATTCATTGATGTAACCATCATTGAATCCCCCACTAACAACATCCGAAATTTATCATTAACCAGAAACGCAAGTTAACTCACCGCATAAACGCAATGAATACAAGTGCAGGTCAGAGTATCGAAATACTGTGACATGTAACTCGTCTTCTGACTAAGCGGTGCCTGTCCACAATATACAAGTCACAAGTCAGGATTGTAATGGAATACTCCCCACGTGTCTGGATGAATGTAGCTCGAACAACACTCAACGAGCTTGATACCATCCAGGACAAAGCTGTCTGCCTAATTGGCACCACATCCACACACATTCATTCCCTCCAACACAGATAGTCAGTAACAGCAGTCTCTATTATCTACAGTAATAGAATACCACTTAATATCATCAAAGAACACCTTCAAAACCAACGACCACTTTCATCTGGAAGGGTAATGGCAGCAGATGCGTGGGAACACCACCTCCTTAAAGTTCCGCTCCAAGCCACTCACGATCATATATCGCCGTTCCTTCAATATTCCGGGGTCAACATCTTGGAATTCCTTCCCTCATGGCATTATGGGTTAACACACAGCAGGTAGAAGCAGCGGTTCAAGAATATAACTGACCACAACCTTCGCAAGAAAACTAGAGACAGGAAACAAAAAAAGGATGATGGCCAGCTAGCGACTCAAACATCCCAAAGATGATTTAAAAAAAAAATTAAACAATGTCGAAACGGATCTCGTCATAGTTGGGATGCTGCACCCGTTCGATCGTGGGTGTGCCAACAGTTCCTGGTTCGAAACTTAGGAAAATGTCACACCCTTTAACATATTTTGACATTTGCACTCATTCAGCTCTGCGTTTATTGTTTGCTTTTTCTGTGACTGGAAAATGCCTTGAGGTGATTCTGAATGTTGATATGGACAAAATTAACAATCATTTGCACAACCTAAAAGTTGTCATCTCATTGACATACGGCACCACTGAATGTGGAAGTGCTCTGGGAAATGTCACAAGGTCACGATCGAGCAACACCGCCTCAAAATAAGGAACATAAAAGGCAGATCACATTAATATGCAAAGAAATGGATTGACTTGAGTAAGACAGCGAATCTTTGGAATTCGCCAATTGTCCAGAAATCAATTATTAACTGTGTTCTTATCGAATTTTGAAGAGGTCACGATGGACTAAGTGATAGAATTTTCTTTCTATAAATTTCAGATGATGGTATCGCAGTATTTGATGAATTCGAGAGGTCCAGTTGCAGATGTACAGGTCATAGGTTCGGCCACTTTTGGAATATTGCATACATTTCGGGTCTCCTTCCTATTGAAATGAAGTTGTGAAACTTGAAATAGTTCACAAAAGATTTACAAGGATCTTGCCAGGATTGGAGAATTTGAGCTATGGGGAGAGGCTAAACAGGCCCGGGCTGTTTTCCTTGGAGCGTCGGAGACGGATGGGTGACCTGCTAGAGGTTTACAAAATTATGAGGGCTAGGATAAATAGACAAAGTATTTTCCCTGGGATTGGGGATTCCAGAACTAGACGACATAGGTTTAGGGTGAGAGTGGAAAGATGTAAAAGAGATCTAAGGGGCACCTTTTACACACAAAGGGCGGTATGTGTATGAAATGAGCTGCCAGAGGAAGTGGTGGAGGCTGGTACAATTGCAACATTTAAAAGCATTTGAAAGGGAACATGAATAGGAAGGGTTTGTAGGGATATGGGCCGGATGCTGGAAGGTGGGACTAGATTGGGTTGGGATATCTGGTCGACATGGATGGGTTGGACGGAAGAATCTGTTTCCATGCTGTCCATCTCTATGACTCTCTGCCTCTATAACTTCAGAATATACCTCTCGTGACAGTAGTAAAGCTATGTTATTGAACTCACTCAAGCCTGAGTAGGACTGATCTTTGTTATTCAATGAATTCATGCATTCAGGAGATTTGCATACGAGTGGCCGGACAATTAAGTTAAGTCACAATCAGATCGAACATAACCTCATTCAAAGAACGAGCAGATGTTCGATACCAAATCACAGCTAAGTGCCTTCATATTAGTTATAAAGTGATGGTCTGAGTTGTTTCATTTGACCCACGGCTTTTTTTTGGGAGTCGTTATTTATAACTCCAACCAAAACCTTCAGCAAATGCTTTCAGTGAGTCACAATCTCACGTTTAGATATTCCTGCTGACATATCGCCATGCCGTGCCCTAGGCCATTAATAGTATTCCAAACAAAAATGATGCTATCTCCGAAGATACTTCTGGATATATCACAACAGTTAAGTTCGAGTGATATTATTATTCAGCGTTATGCTTTGTTCCTTTGGCATTCTTTAAACTGCATTTATCATTGCTGAACACTTACACATCTGTCTGGAGCCAAAACGTATGGATGTTTGAATGTCTAGGGACAGTGCCTCAGCATTTTGCACCGCTCTTTCCTGCAGAAACTTCTCAGGTGTTACCAAAACCTCTTGTGTCACTTCAAGACTTTACAGCGTCATCGTAGCACAATTGGAATACAAGTAGTTAACTGAAAATGTTTATTCAAAGACTAATCATGTTAACCTCCAGGGAGTTAATTGTCTCAATATAGGCTTTACCGTCTGCCTCCAAGAATGTTAATTGACACACTGGAGGCTTTGCAAATTATACAAATAAGAGATTCCTCTCATTGTATCATCGCTTCGCGCAAGCAGCAAACTGTAAATCTATGGAGAGGGCACAGAGAGTTCAGGATCTGAGAGCAAAAAGTTGGAATTTTTACGTCAATGGAATAAGTCTTCATGCAACAGAATTGAATCTTGCCGGAACTGATCAGAATCTACATTATTTACACAAACAGATCATATTCTAAGAGCAGTGAATAGGAGTATATCCACAATGGATTTGAATCTGACAACCACACGTTGGAGAGTTACAGCAATCAACAGAGGCGTGTACCACGCGTTTCATGTTCTTTCTACACGCTATGACCAAATTCCAATCCATTGGCGAATCTATCAAATACTTCGGATTATTGAAGCAGTATATTATCCAATACTGGCGTTTGTCGGTGTCCCTGGTAAGTCACCTTAATCAATTTTGATTTTAGTTTAAGACTGTAGACTTGTATTTCTGCCCAATCCATTGCTTTCGATACTGATTTTTTTTCAAAGAAAACAGCTTTTCGCTGCTCACAGACTGAAATTTGCTCTTGAATCAATATCCAACCGTGAATCCTCAATCCATGTGTTGAATTAATTCAGATATTTCTTACCAAGCAGCTCAGATATGTCATTCCCTTCCTCTGGGGGCGTGGAGATTTGAATGCGGGTGCCCTGGCTCCAAGGCTGGAACCATACCACTCCATCACAGCAACCCTGAGACAATATCAATTCAATTACTAACTCCAATTAATTT
Organism: Chiloscyllium plagiosum; assembly: GCF_037043375.1. Lineage (NCBI taxonomy): Eukaryota > Metazoa > Chordata > Chondrichthyes > Orectolobiformes > Hemiscylliidae > Chiloscyllium > Chiloscyllium plagiosum. The sequence goes on from NW_028270190.1 coordinate 23,751,988, forward strand.
GACCATAATTTTACTCATGTTCAGAGCTCATTCATTCCATGTCTTTCAGAGGACAAATTTCTGCAAAACCGTAAAACACAACAGATATATAAGTGTAGCTTTCCATATTGGAGATCTCAGTGTAAACTTTTACACGTTTGTGTATGTTGTGTATCTTCAGTGTAACATTCAGTAAAATATCTCTTCACATCTCACAGTATTTCAGTTATTCCATCATATTTTTGTTCATTTTATCAAACTGTCAATAGCCTCCTAAATTCTGCTGCTTTTCCTTTCCTTATTAATGACATTACTATATATTTTTTCTGATCATTTTTATTTTTACAAGAGAATTCCCTTAATGTATTGGCAACAATGGAGGAAACTAAACTGATACACAGTGGCTTAATTGCTGCAGATTTGAAATCCAATCTTCACACTGTCCTGATCATTGCGCACTGGAGATTGGGTTCACAAGGTTGTGTAAATATTCAGCAACCTATTCCGTACTTGGACTTAAGAAAACGCAGAGGAAATGTTATGAATATTTCCCATACATTCAAGTATATACAAGAACGTACACACACGGGTATAAACATGCATGCATGTGCTCATGTGGGCGCACACTAACAGACGCACACACACACACACACACACACACACACGCGTGCGCACACACACATACACATACACACACTCTTGCGATATTTTTGCTCATCTGATAATTTTGATCATAGCCTGGTATATGAAAAATCCAACATACTGATACTCATTGCGCTCAATTACTTATATGGGTTTCAGTCAGTCAACAAGTCAAATTCTATACTTTCTGTTCAATATCTCGCTCTCTCAATAATATTTGTTCTGCTCAAACTATTTCATGCAGACAAAGACTTTCGTCGTTGTCACGACTATTGAATGCACTGCTATTAAGTTCAGGACCTATGAATCGATCCAGCTTGTTCTGAAAACCATTGATACAGATGTTGTATCATGTTGAAAATCGTATATCGTTCTTGTCATCTTTGTTTTCAATACGTTTTCTATGAAATTATAGTATTTACCACACAGCTTATTCTCAGCTGTCCATCCACTTCCGTGTGTGGGGAAATGGTCCAATTTAAGATGAAACCTTCTTGCCAAGCGTCATTGTATTTTAGTTCAGTCATAGGGTCTCGGTATTATTGGTCGGGGCAACATCTATTATCAATCTCCCGGTGTCCCTGATAAGTTGACGATGAACTAGCTTCTGGAACTGTGCAGTCCGTGTACCACCAACACATCCAGAACACAATTACGGAGGGAATTACAGGTCATTGACCTAAATGCACTGAAAGAATGCTGAACAGATGGAAATCAGGGTAATACCGAGCATGGTGAGGATTAAGAAGGTGATGTTACTGTTTTATTCGTGCCTGAAACTCACAATTTAATTCCAAGATTGATCAAGTAATATAATCGCCTTGCCTTGCTTCAATTGATGTATCTGGTTGGTATCCTTCCCAGTCTTACCATTTGACGCACAAAACAAACATTTTCTTTCAGATAGAAATAAAATAAAAACAAAGTGAGGCGCCCAAATCATTTTACCACATTCCACACTGAGGGCAGCAACGTTTATGAAATTCTCCCCGAAAGCGTATCATGAAGTTGAGGGAGTCAAGACGTCGAAGTGCATTGTTCATGCTCAGTGCAGACGCAATTGATCAAAGGGATTTTTCATTGTTTTGATTATTTTTGACTCTTCGACTCTAAGCTATCACCAAATTATTGTGGGCACTCATTATGTATGGGACGACACTCTATGTTGTATGTCTTACATTTTTCACATGCCATAAACTAATGTCATGGATTTTTTTTACCTTCCGTGTAATATCTTACAGAAAAGGTACCATCCCCTGATACCAAACTGAGTGCCGATGTACTTTGGCTCATAATAATGCAACGTATTTATCTTAAAATAAATATCCTTGCTTCCAGTGCCCTGCATGCTTCCCCAATTTTACTATATCGTCTACACAAGACCACAACCAGGGGAGCTGTCTGCCAACCACTGTTTCTGGCTCGTGGGTACCCCCAACTGTAATCTGTTCATCATTGAAGATGATGCATTCAGTTTGGAATGCTAAGAGACGGACTGTGTCTGAACCATGCTCTGGAGAATAGACATTCATTGTGTGACACACTGACACACTTTTTTTAAGAAAAAGTCTAAGTTCAATAATTTCAATGCATTAGAATAAACAGTAACACGTTTGTAGATCCCAAAACTGTGATTTAACGTTGACATAAATGTAATGTATGATTTCCCTGTTTATTTCCACGTCACAGTTAACATACTGACGATCAGGATACTGAGTCGTCAAGACTGTCATCTCTCCAAATGTGTCACGCGATACATGGTGGCCATGGCAGTGGCGGACATACTTGTTATTATCTTCGATCTCATCCTAAGGCACATTATAATGATCTATAAACATCACTTTCTTTTCATACGGACCATTCCCGTGTGTAATATACATGCTGCACTTATAAATGTTGTCACAGATTCATCTGTCTGGTTCACTGTTGCTTTTACTTTTGATCGATTTGTGACCATCTGTTGCAAGAAGTGGCGAAGTAAATATTGCACCATGAAAACCGCAGACATGGTTCTTGGAACACTTGGGGTACTATGCTGTTTAAAAAACATCAGCTGGTATTTTATGTTAACTGGTTTATACAGAATGTGGAACACCCCGTGGTTTTGTATCATGGCTGAGGAAGTTCGCTCGTCTCTGGTCTGGACAGCAATCGAGTTCTTGCATCACGTTTTATCATTGGCCGTTCCATTTGTGCTAATTGTGCTGTTCAATATTTTCACCATCAGACAAGTTTTAATGAGCAGTCGTGCTCGCAAGAGGCTTCAATCTCAGAGAATGTGGGAGTGTCAAGGAGATTCAGAGGGAGACAGCCGGAGGAAATCTGTTGTTTTCTTGTTTGTTATCTTAGGAACTTTCATCGTGCTACGTGTTTTGATGACGCTCTTTTATTTGTGGAAACGGATAGCAAACTTGGGAAATAAGACTATACATATACATTACTTTGTACTTGAACTGAGTTTCATTCTGCAAACCTCGGGCTGCTGCACAAACAGTTGTGTTTATGCTGTTATCCAATCGAAGTTCAGAAGACATTTAAAGGCTATGATTAAATATCCCTTTTATACCTTATTCCAATTAGTTAGACGATGTAAATAAATGAAGCAATGGGAGCTTAAAATTGATGTTCATTTCATTTCACATTGTGTGACATTAAGTGGGAGGTTGCTGTGGTATTGTCTAATGGTGAAGCAAACGTACTCCTGAGGCCTTCTTTTTCAGCAAATGGGGATTATGTTTGGATCGCATTGCCACAGTGATCAGGTTGTGTTCTGCAGACTGCTCATTTGATGACGGATATGTTACATGGCGTTCGTTTAGGAATGCAATTACAATGTTTAAAATATATTTGGATAAATATATGAATAGGGAAGATTAGAAGGGATCGTGCCTGGAGCAAACAGATGGGAACAATTCAGTTTGGAATTGTGTTCGGAACAGACTGGTTGGACTGAAGCGTCTTTTTTCCGTGCTGTATTACACTATAAATCTATGATGATTTTCAGTGACAGCAGAGTGAGAGATGAGCGGTACTGATTTTCTTGTCTGAGAACATTACCAAAACACGCACATCCAATGTTGGTAACACACAGAATTAGCATGAGCTACGGCCCGCCCTCGCTACTAGCAATGACCTGTTGAAAAGATAACAAAAACGTTCATGAAAGACTTAAATATAAAAATAAAATCAGGCAGTAATCAGATCAAAGGCTTCTATTCCGTCTGGTGGACCCTTGCTGACGTCGGATGGAGACGTTCATCTGAAAGGATGCCGCAGGGTTTCTTTTTTTTTCTTTTCATTTCCATCCGCACGTCTGCACCTTTCATATAAGAATTACATTTGCTTTCCATTGCCTTTATCCAGCTGCAATTCCTGCAAGGCCATTTGGGATCATCTTCTGTCCTTCCATGTGCAATGATGTTGACATCATTTCTACGTGCTTTCTCTTTTGAATTGATTTGAATTCGCGCCCTCGACTTCTGTCAAGGGAGGCATTTTCACCATCCTGAATTTACGTTTCCCTCCATGGAACTGCTATGATGAATATCTTTAAACGCTTACTGATTTTGCTATCTTCCAACGACACTGGAACAGAACTGCATATTAATGTCCTATTTGGTCAAAATAATCATTATTGAAATATAACGTAGCTTGATTAACTTAGCATTCTACATTCATTTTGTTAAAGGCTGATGCACTCTATACTTCATGAGGTGTGATCTAAATCTGTCAAATGAAATTAAATAAATTCCATATCTTTAAAACCCTTGTGTCTCTTTACCGTCTTTCTTTTCCAAATAACACTTTGGATTTAATACTTCATGAATTTGTTCAGCAAAATTGACTAAGATCACATCACTCTAAATTAATCTGCATCAGCTCCGTCATCCATCTGGTACTCTTATCTGCTGTCCAGGTAATTCACGCAAATTTAGCTTTTCCCATCAGGTCAAGATTTGAGGTAGTGCTCTGCATAGCAATATTTAAACGTCAACACATCTCAGGAAGGACAGAAATCAGAACGCTGATTTCCGCAAGATAAACTCGAACAAATTCTCATATCGAAAACAACATAATCGCTCATCTCATCTCTCACCATCCCTGACACCCTGCTAACTTCCTATTGACGTTGATTCAGTTCCTTTAAAACTGGTACCCCAATTGCAAACACGCATTTTTTCAAGCTTTTTTCCCACAACATTTCCATTTAGACATGTTTTAAATAGTATGACTGTCATGAACCATAAGTCATTCCTCCCTCGTTTGCAAGTGCTTTTTTTTAATAGTCTCCCTGGTACTGTGATTGAGCTCACTGCGCCTGCAGTTGTCCGATCACTATAGTATCACTTTTGAACCACGTGTTGCAGTGCCAGAATCACGCCTTTCAGGCATTATCTGAATTGTCCTCATCAAAGAACGTGATCTACAATGGAGAAGGTTGATGGAAATTATTTGAAATAGAAACACTGTGTAGAATCCATGCTTAAACTTCCTTATCTGTTCTCATTGTGTTTGAGGACATTTATTTGGACCTGGCATATAATGATATCACACCGTTTCATGTCGGGAATATCTGCAAAGTTTGGTTCCCATCCTTGTTATTCTCTCAGTCACTTTGGAGTTCAATCTCTCAATCGAACTGGTTCAACCTGTTTGTCCTAACCGCACGGGAAATCTACTTCAATATTTTCACTCTGTCTCCTTTTCCTGTCAGAATGTTCATAGTTCGAAATATGTCGTTACTTATTTGCCTTCCATTCTGCAGCACGGTTGCTTTGTAGTTACCCTGCTGTTTTACGGACCTGGAGACCATGGCTCCATTCCAGCCTCGAGCAATTGTGTGTGTGGAGTTTGTGCCTTCACCTTGCGTCTGCATTAGTTTTCTCCCAAAGTACAAAGATGTCGAGTTTCAGTGGATTGGCAGTAGAAATGCAGGATGACAAAAACAGGGGAGGGAGTATGTCTGGGTGGGATACTCTTCAGTTCTATGGCGTGGAATCGATTGGCCGAATCGCTGACTTCTACATATGTATTCTATTCTGAGCATCTTATCTCCATGTCCCTTCAATTGACTCAGTTCTTGCTGATTTTAACACACACAGATGGACACGCGGTTCAGTTATTAGCAGAAATAATACAAATTAAACTCAGTGTCCTTCGAAGTTTGAATGTTAAGGGATGATGCAAGCAAAGTCTTCAAAGTATGAACGGCAGACCAAGAATAGATGAATATAAACAATTTCCACTTGTGGGAGATTCCATAAAAAATGGTAGATTACCTGAAGTAAATAGGGCCAGATTGTTCAGTAGGAATAACATAATGCACTTCTGAGCAGAAAAAGTGGGAGATGTTCAATTGTGCTTTTACTTAAACGGCTGTTGACGCTAGATCGTTTGATAATATATATCTCAGATTGCCTTTTATTGTGATTATTTGTTTAGCGAGATTGTGAGAATAGGACAAAGGCAGATATAAGGAGTTTGGCAACAGATCAGCGATTATCTCATGGCATGGCTGAACTGGTTCGGCGTGATAAATCGCCGATGCTCTTTTGTTATTCTCAGATCGTTTTCTCATTACCTGTGGTACACTGTGAGACCGGACTTTCTGGTCAACGTAGCGTTGTCCGTTGCTATTGTGAATTTTTTAAATAATGCTGCATTTCTCACTATGCACGGTTTATAAAGAAATTGAATATTGTCGCTGGTAGACTGAATGATCATCAAATGGACGGCTTTGTCATGGATTAGATTCGATTTCTTCAGTCTTGTTAAAGCTGCGCCCCTCTGAGCAATGGAAAGCATTGTGGGGCAATTTTGGCCTGTGCCTTGTAGGCAGTGCACAAACTCTGGAACAGTAATATGGAGAGTTACGCACGGCAACAATGCATACTTTTGGGGATCAGTGAGAAATTATTCAATCTAAGACTTCTTGTACCGATCTAAATTAAGGAAAAAGACTCAGGCCACACAAGCCTTGAGTTGCTGACTGTTTATTCGTGAGCCCACGGGGAGAGACAAGTCGATCATGATGGTCACAAGTCACTCCGACAAGATACAGAGAGTTGCGTGGATATATAAGGTTACAATCATCTAACAATTAGCAAACTGTTAATTGAACCAGAATGAGAAAGTGGACACTTGGCCCTGTCACTAGACCCAGTCACATAGCCGTCTGGACTAGTAGTTGATGAGCAATGTTAGTGTAACAATAGTTTCTTGCAAACGAAGTACACGTTGGCACAGTGGTTAGCGCTGCTGCCTTACAACGCGAGAGACCCGGGTTCAATGCAGCCTCAGGCGACTGATTGTGTGGAATTTGCACATTCTCCCCGTGTGTGCGCGGGTTTCCTTCGGGTTCAAAAGATGTGCAGTCCAGATGAATTGGCGATGCTAAATTGCCCTCAGTGTTAGGTGAAGGGCTAAGTGTTTGGGTGGCAGCTCGATGTGGACTTGTTGGGCCAAAGGGCCTGTTTCTACACACTAAGTAATCTAATCTAGTACCCACGGTGGCAAAGAGCGCACTATCAGGTGGGAAGTCAGCTACGCCATTGAGTCTCAGAACGTACCAGTAGGCGCTAATATGAAAGTTAGAATGGATGTCAGGTTTAAATATGTGACAAAATGGCTGCTTGGGTTCTAACCAATCTCCCACAGTTCCTTCCTTTTCTGGTTTCACCAAATTAGAGGGGCAGTTCAGTAGAATTGACAAAATGAAGATAAAAACAGACCCAGGGGGTTTGTCAGGCAGTGGGCATTCGTGGTCATTCTGGTAACTGTGATTCGGAGATGGCGGTGTTGGACTGGGGTGTACAAAGTTAAAAATCATACAACACCCGGTTATAGTCCAACAGGTTTAATTGGAAACACACTAGCTTTCGGAGCGACGCTCCTTCATCAGGTGATTGTTGCAAGAAGACAACCATCAGGTGAAGGAGCGTCGCTCCGAAAGCTAGCGCTTCCAATTAAACCTGTTGGACTATAACCTGGTGTTGTGTGATTTTTAATTCTGGTAACTATTAGAGTAAAGAATATCAGAACTAATACAATCAGAGATTTCATAAACCGTTGAGGGAACATTAGATACAGAAAGAGGTCTATTCTGGGAAGACAGAGGGGAACCCGGCACTGGTAGTGACCCAAACCGGGCACAGCATCGTTTAAATAAAACAATGAGAAGGGAAACGGAACAAAAATAGTAACTCCACTCCCATCTCATGGTGCAAGCATTTAAAAAATAAACTTCAAAGCTCGTTCAAGTACATATTTACGGACATATTGGAACCCCTGCCTTTACGAACCGTCTCGAAAAATGCCAAGGGTAAAATAAATTTGTTAAAGCATCTGCATCGTAAGATAACTGACAAACAGACTTCTCCGACCAATAGAAATCCTGACAGCATAGAAACCCACAGACACACTCAGATAGCGGCTCACCAGAATAAAGTACCCAATTCACAACATGTGCAGGACGAATGTAATTTACAAAATCCCATGCAGCAATTGCAGTGAACAATAAAAATTTAGGACACACAGGCAAACACCTAGCAATCAACATCCATGAACACTAAATGGCAACTAAGCCATGCGCCCAACTCTCTCTGTTTTCCATACGTGCAGACAACAAGAACCATTAGATAGTTTATAAAAGGTCAACAGGAAATGATCTTTTACATGTATGTTTGTGTTAAGACAGATTAAATCAAATTAGTTTAATCAAATTCGTTATAAAGTTCAATTTAACTGTTCGTGAGTTCCAGTCGACATTAATTCTTCAAATTTCCAGAAGGCATCGTGGGACTTTTCCTGATGGTCTAAGAACCTTAAAAGATGCATCATTATTGTTGTTCACCGTTCTGTTCCCTTTACAGATTCGGCAAGTGAAGCAATATCCACAGCTCTAGTCACCATATCACTTTGTCAGAAAATATTACACAGTGATGCACAACTCTAACCTCAAAAATTACTGTACTCGACAATAATTGTGGCTTTATGCTTATTTATTCACTCCCCATTTGTGATATAGATATGCCCAGATGTGGTCTCCTGAAATCGGAAACACTCGGAAAGCCATGCACAGCCCTGGGCTGAAAATCTCTTTTTGAACAAGACATGAAGTAATGCACACATTCTGAAACAGTACAAGCAAATCTCAGAGCACAGTTCAGACTTCTCGCGATGATAGTAAGACAACACTCGTCGCCATTCAACATTTGGACCACCAAATACCTTAGATAGAATAGTGCAGATAACTCTGGTCTGCATAGCCCTTGGTTAGATTAGATTAGATTCTCTACAGTGTGGAAACAAGCCCTTCGCCCCAACAAGTCCACACCGACCTTCCGAAGAGTAACCCACCCAGACCAATTTCCCTCTGACTACTTCACCTAACACTATGGGCAATTTAGCGTGGCCAATTCACCTGACCTGCGCATCTTTGGATTGGAGGAGCAAACCGGAGCACCTGGCGGAAACCCACGCAGACAAGTGGAAAATTTGAAAAACTCTACACAAACAGACGCCCGAGGCTGGAATCGAACCTGGATCCCTCATGCTGTGAGGCAGCAGTACAAGCCACTGAGCCACCGTGCAGGTCAGACTTGGGAACCTTTTGAGACATTGCCTATAGAGTCATATAGAACTTCAGAACAGAAAATACACAACAAAAAATACTTTTGAGCAAATTATCTGCATACCAAACAAAAACAACTGCGTAACATTTCTAATTATGTTGTCGAACCCTTGGGCCATAGCCTCGAATTTCAAGCTGAGATCTGTATATTTCTTAAATGTTTAAGGATTTTGGCGCTTATACGCAGTGAGGTTGAGACTGCCACCAATATCTGTACGAAAAATATTTTTCCTTTGAAATCCGCTGAACATTCCACCCCTTACTATGAATCATTTCCCACGGTTTTTCATCCTCCCAACAAAACGAATCGTTTCTTCCTACCCAAGCCATCTATCCCCCACTTAATTTGATGCAGAACAATCACTCGCCCTGTCAATCACCTCTGTCTAAGCATAACAAACATGTCTGCCTCTTTTTTTGTAATGTGGACTGATCGCAGTGTGCACAGTGCACAGTTCTATTCTCAATCTGATTGGTTAGCTGTTACATGGAGTCATATGTGATTTTTTTTTTTGTTTTTTCAAATATGGTCATCATAATGTTTACCGAAATAGGGCAGGGCATGGTACTCTCAGATGAACTATGTAAGATATATGGAAAACAAAAATTTCCCATATTGTTCCATGTTACAGCTGACCAAACATATTGAGAACGAAAGACCCCATATCCATAATATGCAGAACCAACCTGATATGCAAAGTTCTATGTGACGACTATCATTACATCAGTCAGACTTGGGGAAAAAATCCTAGCAATCCGGATACAAAATTAAAGTAAGGATACAAAGAGAATATAAGAGATGGGAAGAAAGAAAAGGAAAGTGAGAAATATTCACGGCAGGAGTAATCTCAGTATGATGATGCAACATAGATTTCAACTAAAAGAGTTAGATACCGATTGAAATTTCCAGTGACAGAGAAAGAGGGATAAGAAGAAAGATAAAGAAAACGGGACACATTTTGTCTCGAGTCTTTCAAAACCACTTGACATTCCAAAGGTCTGCCCAGATAATGAACTACAGTTGAAGAATCATCATAGATAAATCCTAGAAATCTGGTCTACCAAGATGGTGCAGAGAGATTCCAAATCTGCAGTCAAATACTGTAGGGGCAGATCCTTGACAAGTGTGGCACAACGTGATCGCTCTTTGTAATGATTTGGCTGCACTATCCGAATTAAATTGCCAGATCCAGAATTAAGGTCAGGCCATTAGTTAGCACAATGGTTGCTTTGGGGTAGGAGGTATCTCTACGTAACAGGCTCGATTTTGAACAAAGAACCTTACAAATTAATTTTCAGAATATCTGTAAAGGGAATAGGTGCAGATGACTGCAGAACACTGATCGATGAGAGATCTGTGAGAACACGCAGCTTTAATTTTGCAGCAAGCGTTAGAAAACATAGTCGGCTCGCACAATAGAATACACAAGCGACAAAGTTGGGGTAATGTCATGCAAAAATGTAGTGGATCAGAAACGTTTATTGAGCTGTGAAAGTGATTAAGTTTTCCTCTTAACAGTGAAAAAAGGAATGTAGTCTTCTGAGGCAGAAGAATTACTGAGAATAAGGGCAGTCACTTTCATCCCAAAAACGCTATGTGACTAGAATATGTTATGATGCAGCTGAATGATAAAGGGACAGTGACGAACTGACCCTCAACGTTAGGTGGGAAGGAAACTGCACACAACTCATTAGGTAAGAATGCTAACAGGAGCAACACGCATAAAACCTATTACAATGAATAACAGAATTTGAGCAATCCTTACAGATAAGGAATTGTGCAAAATATCTGGAAAATATTATCATAGTTAACGTTTGTGTGTGAATATCGGGATAATTTGTAAGAACGCAATAACTGACGATTATGTTTTCTGATAAACATAATTGAATCATGCTAAGTAAGGGTGTTGATAGGGGTGTCCATCATTGGACAGGTGTTTCACAGGATTGGATGTATAGTTTATGAGGCATGAACAAAGGCATTGTTGCATGCAATCATTGAGATGTGAAGTGAATAAAACTGTTGTGCCCCACTAGGGAAATCATATGGTCATTGTCCTCTCTTCCGATTTGAGCTGGATTTTAAGAGTGCAACTGGGTTCCAAGTAAAAGCAAGATTCGGAGTGTTCTCTCGCTTCGCACGGACATGTGGTAAACATCCCGATTAAAGATCGATTGACAAGGTAAAAATGCTTGAAAATCTAAATCAACACATTCAGGAACAGCTTCTAATTCACTGTTATCCAAATTATGAATGCACCACACAGAGTACTAGATGATTTTTATCTGCAGTTTTTTTTGTGCCGACATAACAATATATTCTGTATTTTGTTCTGTTATTCTGATTTACTTAGATCAGGTAGATTTCCCTGGATAGCACGTAAAACGATATTTTTCAGTATAGCTAGGTAACGTGAACATAATAAATCAATAAATCCAATTAAATGTAAAGTATCGAGGTCAGTCTACAGAACCTGCTGTAACACCAGCAGTCACAGATGTGCAGTCTGGAGAGCACTCTCCACAGCTACCGTCTCTCTCCAGGAACCAAGCCAACTTTGTATCTAACTCACCTACTCACTTTGTATTCCACCTGACGTACCCTACTAAACAATTCCACCAGGAGGGAGCTTGCAAAATGCTTCAAGAAATTCGATGCCGACACATTCCACTGCCGTACCCCATTGATCAAATTAAACCAATCAAATGTGTGATACAAGACGTCTCTCGCATAAATCTATGCTGAACCTCCTTAATACGAACATACTTTTCCAAATTCAAGTCAGTCCTGTCTATAAGTATTTTCTCCAACAAAGTCCCCACCATGACGTAAGGCACAGCGACCCATAATTTCCCGAAGTATCAATCTTGCCCTTCTTCCACCATAGGAACGGCACTGACTATCCTCCAGTCTTCTGAGGCCTCGTAAAATACGATGCAATCATTTCTGCAAAGGGCCCTGTAATTACCACATTTGTCTCCCTTACATTCATGGAAGAGTTTCCATCAGGTCCGGGGGGCTTATATATTTTGACAAGTTTTCAAGATACCCAATGCCTTCTCCTTAATATCGACATGCCAAAAAATATTTACACTCCAATCCTAAATCGTAACATCGTCCATTTCCTTCTCATTAGAAAATGCTGATGCAAATTATTTAGTGAAGGCTGCATCCACTTTTTCTGGCTCAAACCATAACTTTACTAATTTGTCCTTGAAAGGACATACTAGTTCCCTAGTTACCATTGGCTCCTAATTTATGCGTAAAATGTATTGTGATTCTCCTTATGCCTAATTGCCAAAGGCACTTCCGATACTATTTCGCCCTCCTCGTTCCTCCTTTAAGTTTTTATCCTGCTCTCTTTATATTACTCAGCGGTCGAGTAATATTTCAGTTTTCTAACACTTACTTATGTCCTCTTTTTATCTTGACTACTCTTTCAATATCCTTGTTACCCAAATTCCCCAAATCCTGTCATCGATACCTTTCATGCCCACAAGAATGTCCTTTGTCACGAACTCTGACGAACTGGATTTACAATGTTTGCATCTGTCAGATGTGGACATGTGGATTCACCTTCAGACATTTGGTACATTCTAATGAATCCAGTTCCTGCCTATTATTGTTATAATTAGACTTCCCGCGATTTACCTTTTCAATTCGCGACTCGTTTTATCCTAATCCGTAACTGTCCCAAATTTCACTGTACTACGATCATTGTTCCCAATATGCTTCCCCACTGTGACTTAGAATTCGTGATTGAGCTCATTCCCCAAACATACCCCTTTCCTCATTGAAATATACACATATTGCTTCCAGAATTCCTCCCCCATTCAGATTCTGCCCGATCGAAGCTACTGACTCTCTGGAAGTCCCAGTCAATGTAATGAAAAGTAAGGGGTGACAATAGTAAAAGGAGACTAAAAAATATAGATACATGAAGTGAACATGTAAAATTTATCAAACTAATTTTCATGTGTCAAAATATGCAATTGTACAAATTGATGAAAGAAAGCATGACATTGAAATAACCAGAACATTCAAAGCTTAAGATGTTGTGTGATCTAGGTATCACCCTGAGGTGCAGCAAATAGATATGAGCGAAAATACAACGTTTTGGGTTATTACAATGAGAATATACTTTAAATGTTTGGGTCGTAATGTTCCAGCTATGCAAGGCACCAGGGACATCAAATCTGGAATTATTGCACGAAGTATTGGACGCCTTGCTTAACAAAGACTATCAATACACTGGAAAGAGTTCCGAGAATACGAGAATAGAATGCAATGACTACAGCTATTTGGTCCATCAAGTCCGCATTCGCCCTTCGAAGACCATCTCATTCAGACCCACACCCTATGAACATACTGCATCTCCCATGGCCAAGCCACCGAGCCTGCATATCTTCAGATTGTGGTAGAAAACTGGAGTACCAGGAGGAAACCCACGCTGTCACGGGGAGAATATGAAAACTCCAGACAGAAGTCTCCTAAATTTGAAATCGAGCCGGTTCGCTGGCGCTGTGAGGCATTAACGCTAACCATTGAGCTACCATACTACACCAATTAATCACAATTATGATTCAATGATTGATTTGCCTAATTGTGAAAGATGCTGAGGTCTGGCTTGAATTGGCTGGAGTACAGTAGGGGTGTTTACAAAGTAGCTTTCGTTTGCTAAACCTTTGAGTGGAACTGACATGTTTGATCCTGACGTGGTTCAAATTCATATTATATACTTCCTATTGTCGCAGATGCTCCAACCAGAATTCTCCATCTGGAAATCGGGCGTACCACTTTAAAACATCGATTAAAGCATTGCACCCTCTCCCAAATTATAAGAATGATTGGAAGTCTTATTTTCAAAATGTGGCAGAAGCCAAGTTCTTGATTTCATTCACAGTAGAGGCATATGGATTATTGATAAGCAAGGTTTTGAAAAAGTATCGAGAAGGCAAGGTTTGAGCTGAAAATTATTTCAGCCATCGTTAAATTAAATTCTGCTGGACAGTTTATTGTCTGAATGACCTGCATCGGCCTCAACTCCGAGTGTCAAATACCCCGTGAATGAAATTGTGCACATTTTTTCTGGTGTTTACAAACGATGTTACTCAGATCATAGTTTAGAAGCTGTTGCTGTCGAACTGGAATGTTGGATCAAATGTTGATTGTGTATGGTGCAAGGTTCGATGTCATGTATCTGAAGATATTGCTGAATGCACCACATTTCTGCATTGAGTGGATGAGTCGAATATTAACTTGTCGGAGGCAGAAATGATAATATTAATTCAGATGGAGACGAAATGATTTTAGTTTTGATGAATAAACAACAAATTGAAAACAGATATTGATTCAAATATGTCAAGCAAAATAAATAAATGTCTTCTATTTTGTTTGAAATAAAGAACAAGAAAGCAAAGTAAAGAGGAAGCATAACTTAATAGTCTCTGATAAAGTTGACATCCCCTTTAGGTCAAGTTGGCATTTGATTTTATGATCTGAATATCTGTTACGTGTTTGAACAATGTGTACAACATTGAAAGCATTCTTCTCCATACAATTAAAGACTAAATGAAAATAGCTAATTTAAATTAATTTGATCGAAATAAAGCATTTCAGTCATTTGTTACGAACCTTTCAAAATGCAAACTGCACAGGTTTATGCACTGGTCAGAGTGACTCCAAGTAAGTTACAAATCAACAAGCCGATATCAGTGAAAAATCGCTGCCTAATCTGTTCTTTGTACTTGCAGGAGAAATAATTGAAACAGCTAATACCAAAGATCAAAATAAGAACATCTGCTTATTAGTTTGGGTGATGTTACTGCAAATTAAATATGGGCTGCAACTCCAAAGTTTCCGGATTGCACTAAGCTGGATGAAATTATAAGCACAAAAAAGGAACAGAGTTCAGGAGGACTCGATTGACTGAGGGAATATGCAGAAACATGTCTAAATAAACATAGTAGTCCTAATATGTAAAGATAAGGTAGAATAATCATGCAGCATTTACGCTGTCAATAGCACAATCCAAGACAAGTAAGGTGTCAGAGTTGTGTATGTTCATGATTCGGCCGCCTGCATCTATCAGGGAAATGGTGTGTGCAGATGAATAACGGTATTCCTGGTGAAAGAAACGAATTAAATGCTCTTGGTGCTCACATCATGCAGGTTTGTCAGATATTATTGAATTATTGAATGACTACAGTGTGAATGCAGTCCCATTGGGTATACAACAACCTTCTGAATAGCATCCTATCCTTGTTAGTCTGCATTTCCCATGATTAAACCACCTCGCCTGGACATCTTTGGACTGTTGGAGAATACAATGCTGAACGCAGTGGATAATGCATCATCCATGGATCCGATAATGTTTCAACTGAAATTTGGTACTTAACAACATACTGCAACTTGAACTGTTCCCATACAGCTACAGCACTGGCATCAGTCTGGCAATCTGAAAACTGTGCTTAAATATCCTTCGCATAAAATGAAGGAAACAGCTAAATGCCCCTTGGATCAAACATAGCTCCCAACTGATGTACATTATTAATATTTAAATATTTCGCTACCTCTAAACTCGCCTTGTTCCGCGACTCTTGATCACCAGTTAAGTGAGGGAAAAGCATATTAACAGCTGGATGTCGAGTTTTCCTTCATAATCACCTTTTCACATCGGCTCAGTTCGGTTGACAATGTGACCACTCAGTTCGCCACGACAAATCTGATTCAAACATGGAGAAAACCTGAACTCTGAAGTGAGATTGATTGTCCTTGGAATCCAAGCTCATTCTTGCCTGATGTGGCATACATGGATCTTTGTAATATTAAAAACTACTCTCACTGAAACTTACATTGACAGGTGCGGTTATGGCAGATAGTTTTTTGAGTCAGCATAGAAATCTGCATGGTTCGCTCTCATACGTGTCCTAGCAATCACCTGGAAGAATGGTGGTTCAGATCGCGATCATTGCGTTCACTCGTGACACTGAACAATACTTGGAATGTCTTTCGAAATGGCAGTTAACAATCACACCACAGACGTATCAGGTAATAACCATTTGTAGAAGAGACAATCTAGTCAACAATGCCTGACCTTCAGTAGCAGTTCCTGCATCGAAGCCCACGCTGTCAATATTCGATAACTTCCCAGTTACCAAACGCTGAGCTGGCTAAGAAAAACAAAGACAGTGGCCTCAAGAATTCCAAAATGTTATCAACATTGGAACTGATGTCACTCCCAAGTCTGTGAACAATTTGATGGCACAAGTCAGCAGTGTGATATAATTCATTCAGCTTTGCGTAGTATATCCACATTGAACAAGATTCAATAAGCTTTATACCATTGCAGACAGCTACACAATTTATTGAAACTGGATCCTTGTATAAGCCGCCACTGCCGACGCATGGTAGCACAGGTTTTATAAAAAAAAACATTTTGCAAACTAGAAAAGCTTGTTAGACAACATCTTGCAAACTTATGTCTCGCACCGTCTGGTAAACAAAAACAGCAGATACTTGAGTGATTCATCATTCACAAGATCCCCTCCAAGATACATTTCATATCCTGTCTTGGAAATACACCTCAAATCATTCAATCTCACTGGATGATAAATCTGGATATTTGCTCCCTAACAACATTGTATTTCTCCGGATAACACATGAATGATGGTGTGTCAAGAAGGTAACTCAACACCACTATCATCAAGGTATTTAGCAACACGATCATGAATATACAGCCAGTGAATTCTGTGTACCCTGAATGAATTTAAAGTATTTTTTGTAAAGATGAATATCAAAGGCCCGAAGCCACATATTGAAGCTATCTTACTAGATTAGTAGAATAAAATGCTTTTTTCGTTGGTTGGTTTGTTGCAGGAAAAAAAAAATGGTCTCGGGGAAAGAAAGGGGAGAAAGATACAGATAATATTTTCTATTTTTGCAAGATGAAAGTGTTGTTTTTCATTATTGCGGAAAGAAATAAAAAGTTGCAATAAAGCAACTGGAAGAGGGCCATTCGAGAAAGCATGTCACAGTTAGGCAAACCAGATTACGTAATCCGCACTAATATTCAAGTTGTAACGTTGCAATAATGTAAACATTCAAAGGTTATTGAGGGAAGCCAAATAATGAAACTATCGAGACTGGGAAAAAAGTGCACTTGCTTTGCACGTGTTTGGTTTAGAACAGAATAGACGAGAAACCCTACAGTGTGGAAACAGGCAATTTGACCCAAAACTCCACACCAAACCTCCAAAGAGTCTCCAACATAGACTCATACTCCCACCTTTTACCTTTACATTTACCGTTGATTAATGGACCTAATCTACAAATCCTTGAACACTATGGACCATTTAGCTTGGCCAATTCACTGAACCTGCACATCTTTGAATTGTGGGAAGAAAGCAGAGCACCCAGAGGAAACACACGCAGACACAGGGAGAATGCTCAAACTCCAAGCAGACAGTCGCTAGAGGCTGGAACAGAAGCCGGATGCCTGGCGTTGTGAGGCAGCTGTGCTAGCTACTAAGCCACATTGGCAGTTAAACAAAGGGGAAAATGAATTTGTGATTGGAACAATAATGCGGGGATGGCAATTATGTGAGAGAACATAGAACAATGCAGCACAATACAGGTCCTTCGGCTCTCGATTTTGCACCGACCTGTTGAACAAATCTGAAGCAAATCTAACCTACATTATTCTTTCCCGCCCATCTGCCTATTCAATTGTCATTCAAATGCGGTTAAAGTTACCGATTCTACTACAGCTTCAGGCAGTGCATTCTATGTCCCTATTCCTGTCTGAGTAAAGAAACTATGCTTGACATCTATCCTATATCTGTCACCCCTCAACTTAATGCTGTGTCCCCTCGTGCTAACTATCGCCATTCGAGGAAAAAATACTCTCAGAGTCCAAACTATCGAACCCTCTGGTGTGCCTCTCAAGCACAAGCAAATTACCGGGTCCTCAGCCTCGAGCAGTGTGATTTGGTGGTGAAGTGGCGCTTTTGAATGTGTATCTGAGACATGCCTATTCTAGGTAATTTTACCAGAATGGAGACTGGCAGGATGCATCTGACGTTGTGTGTATCAGTCGAATGAAAAACGTCAATGCAAAAATGTAAGTATTTTATGTGAGCATAGGTGACAAGAGCTTGACAACGGCAGACAGATCATGGAAAAAGAGATACAAGGGTTAGGAATCCCGTCATTGGAAACTCAGGCCCATAAATGTTCGAGTGGGATCCTCGTGAAAAACAATGCTGCCGAATTATTAATAAACATCATGACAAAGCACAACTGGTTTGAATTGCGAAGTGACAGATCAGAAGGATAAATTGTATATTACCCCTTACTTTGCACGACTTGTGTGTAAGGTTATAGCAATGTGTAATATGATTTTTGAGAATTCTGGTTTACTGAGGTGTATTATTAATGGAAGAATACAGTTTTTCCTCACTCTGCAGGAATATGATCTGCACAAAGCTGTAAAATTTATTTCATAGAGATGCTGAGGCGTTAGGAGTTACTGAAACGGAGGAATTAGAAAGCATGTGTTCAGCTTATCTTTCGAAAACTGGGCATGTATTGATTCTATTTGCAACCATTGATTATACTGTGTTCATTAACTTTGCAATAACAATGCTAATTTAATCTCTTTACATAAAGAAACAATCTAAACAAATCAAATTTCATTCGTCTGTGATTCAAACAAAGGTAATTACTTATGCTGATGGCGGAAATGAATTAAATGTCCAAGGTATTAATGAATGTAAATTAAGAGTCACTTCCAGCACAACAGCCACATTGACAATCAGACGCTTTCAATTTCTCGATCATTCTTTCATTCTCACGAGTTGGGAAAATCAATTATCTTATTTATGAATGAAATTTACTGGCCGATCCTCATAATAATCAGTGCACCTGATGAGCTGTTGTAAACTGATTGTTTGGATCATTTTAACTGTTTCAAGTTGTCTGTTTGACACAATAAGTGCACATGTATGCCAATTACACGTTGGAACAGTGATTATTTCATGTATTTTCATTTCAGTGAACCCGGTAACAGCTGTGATACTTTTCCATGGAAACTGTGACCTTTCTAAATGTATAACTTTACACATGCTGGCTATGGCAGCAGCTGATTGACTGGCCATGCTAATCAATCTAATACTGAAAATGTGTTGCTGGAAAAGCGCAGCAGGTCAGGCAGCATCCAAGGAACAGGAGAATCGACGTTTCGGGCAGAAGCCCTTCTTCAGGAATGAGGAAAGTGTGTCCAGCAGGCTAAGATAAAAGGTAGGGAGGAGGGACTTGGTGGAGGGGCGTTGGAAATGCGATAGGTGGAAGGAGGTCAAGGTGAGGGTGATAGGCCGGAGTGGGGGTGGAGGCGGAGAGGTCAGGAAGAAGATTGCAGGTTCGGAAGCCGGTGCTGAGTTCGAGGGATTTGGCTGAGGCAAGGTGGGGGAGGGGAAATGAGGAAACTGGAGAAATCTGAGTTCATTCCTTGTCGTTGGAGGGTTCCTAGGCTGAAGATGAGGCGCTCTTCCTCCAACCGTCGTGTTGCTACGGTCTGGCGATGGAGGAGTCCAAGGACCTGCATGTCCTTGGTGGAGTGGGAGGGGGAGTTGAAGTGTTGAGCCACGGGGTGGTTGGGTTTGTTGGTCTGGGTGTCCCAGAGGTGTTCTCTGAAACGTTCCGCGAGTAGGCGGCCTGTCTCCCCAATATAGAGGAGACCACATCGGGTGCAGCGGATGCAATAGATGATGTGTGTGGAGGTGCCGGTGAATTTGTGGCGGATATGGAAGTATCTCTTGGGGCCTTGGAGGGAAGTAAGGGGGAAGATATCGGCGCAAGTTTTGCATTTCTTGTGGTTGCAGGGGAAGGTGCCAGGAGTGGAGGTTGGGTTGGTGGGGGTGTGGACCTGACGAGGGAGTCACGGAGGGAGTGGTCTTTTTGGAACGCTGATAGGGGAGGGGAAGGAAAAATATCCCTGGTGGTGGGGTCCATTTCCAACGCCCCTCCCCCAAGTCCCTCCTCCCTACCATTTATCTTAGCCTGCTGGATACACCTTCCTCATTCCTGAAGAAGGGCTTATGCCATAAAACGTCGATTCTCCTGTTCCTTGGATGCTGCCTGACCTGCTGCGCTTTTCCAGCAACACATTTTCAGCTCTAATCTCCAGCATCTGCAGTCCTCACTTTCTCCCCTAAGCAATCTAATCGTGTATGATATTTTCAGTTATAACTTTCTATTTTCATTTCTATACCACCCTTCTCTATGTAGATCAATTCTATATCGTACTGCTGCCACACTCGATTTGTCAATGCGACTCACTAGTTTCTCCACGTTGGACAAATTTGCTGTTACCTGCTGCCGGAAGGGTAAAATAAGGTATTTCACTGAGCAGACTGCAGCTGCAGTTATAACATTTTTCTCTATATTAATCTTATTCAACAACATCCCATTTTTCTTTGCTTAATAATCAAGAGAAAACAATCAACCAGATGCAATGTGGGTGCCAGGCACATGCGGATTTCTTGTCTTTATTTGTTAGAGCAGTATTCTTCTGGTTTCTCACAGTTTGGCTTCCATATACTTTAATTGCCTTGTCAATCAGGCACATTGCATTGGCAAGTGGAGCTCGAAGGAAACTCAAGTCTACTATAACGGAGAAAAAGGTCTGATTCTGAGATAGAACATCGAAGGAAATCCAATCACTTTACTCTTCACTGTATCAGCGTCTTATTACTGTGGCTGACAGCTGTCATTAGTATTATAACCACAGAGTAGTAAATGTTAATCTTTACCGAGGCGGCCACACAAATCCTGGGTTTATTGCCAATGAAACTAGAAAGATGTGGAAGTTTTTGAGTTCTTATCCAGACACCTTTGCTTAGGCAGCACGCCAAAAGAAAATCAGACGAGGGTTTTAAAAAAAGGTGCTGATAGCTATCAGGCATGGGAGTTAATGCTGGCAAAAACCACAGAAGTATCGATTTGTGGTCAAATCCAGATGTCACGATTCAATGATACCTTGGACAAGAAATTTTACTTGTGTAAATTAGATGTATTTCTAAGCATCAGAATCCTGCAAAAATTTTGATCAAATATGACCTCCTTTGTCTGACATGGAATAAAAGTGGACTGAAATATTTGTTCACTGAAATTTAATTATTTGCTGAAAGCGATTGTGCTATCAACTATTTCTAGTAAGCAGTGAGCTCAGCATTCGATTGAAACAAATGTGACTGCCAAAACTTCAGAAGCATTTTCATTTTTTTCCGAAGTAAGTTTTATGGGGGCTCGATCAGAGGATGGGAATATTCAAAATTCTATGCTTGTTTAAAAAGGCATCAAAGATACGTGCTAAATATACAGGTCTGTCGTTGAAACCGAAGCAGTGTTGAAGCTTTTGGAAATGATAAATTGAAACAAAGTTATAAGTTACTTGAGAAAATGTTTTTTTTTTAAGAAAAAGTTGCTTCTGAGTAAACTCTTGAAGATTTTGTTTCATGGAAGTTTTCTATTTTGTTATGTGTAGTAAATGCATTGAAGTGGTGAACAAAAAATACCGAACGGATTTGTAAAGTGAAGCACGTTAGACTTGTCATGAAAGATTGACATATTGGATTGACATGTGCAATAGCAAACTGGATATAAGTTTGACCCAATGGCAAGAATCAGATAGCAGCTGTTAAATATTATTTTGCGAAGAGTGCACGGTTTTATTTTTGTCCCCAATAATTAGTGCTCAGATTGCAGTTTATCGTGACACATATTAATGTTGCAGACCTTGGTGTGCGTGATGCAAGTTTGATTTCAGAGTCCAAACGTTTGGCACTGGAAAAACACAGCTGGTCAGAAATCATCCGAGGATCAGGACAGTCGACATGCTGAGCACAAAATATTGGTGGGGGGCGGCAAGGGGCTGAGGTATATGGGAGTAGAGTCGGGTTTGGGGGTAGGTAGCGAGGAATGCGATCGGTGGATGATGGGAGGTGATAGTGAAATGTCGGAATGAAGAGTGAAACGTAGAGGTTAGACAGTTTAAGAGGAACGTAGATGGACAGGTTAGACAGTTTAAGAGGGCGTTGCTGAGTTGGAGGTGTGGGTCTGAGATAATGTGCGGTGAAGGGAGGTGAGGAACCTGGTGAATTTGACATTCACACCGTGTCGTTGGAGTCTCCCAAGATGGAAGACGAGGTATTCAGTCGTTGCGTGGCTCGGATTTAGCAGTGGACTAGACCCAGGACTTTCATTTTCTTCGTGGAGTGGGAAGGGAAGTTAAAGTGTTCGACCAAAGGGCGGTAGGGCTGTTTAGTGCTAGTGTCCTAGAGATGTTCTCTGTAACATTCCACACGTTTGCATCGTGTCTGCATAATATAGAGGAGACTACATCGAGAGCAATGGGAGCAGTGGACGAGTTGTTTGAAGGTGCAGACAAAACTCTGCCAGATGTGGAAGGTAGCCCTGGATGCAGGTGATGGTGAAGGGGTGGGCGCATGTTTTGCACCTCATGCGGTTTTAAGGGAAAGTGCCAAGAGTGCAGATTGTATTCGAGGGGGGCGGGGACCTAATGAGAAATTCGCGGAGGGAATGGTCTTTCTGTCGTGCTGAAAGGGGTGGGGAGGGAAATATATCTCTGGTGGTGAGGTGTGACTGTAGATTGTGGAAATGTTTGAGGTTGATGCGTTGTATCCAGAGATTGATGGAGTGGAAGTTGAGGACCATGTGTGGTTCTGTCCTTGTTGCTGTTGGAAGGATGGGGTGCAGGGTGGAGTTTCAGAAAGTGGAGGAGGTGCGCAGAGATTTATTTGTTGACCACGTGGGATGGGTAATAATGCTCCTCGAAATTGGAGGAGACCTGGGATATTCTGAAGTGGAATTAGTCATCCTGGGAGTAGATGAGGCGTAGACCGAGGAATTGGAAGTAAGTGATAGCGTTTTAAAAGAAGAGGCGTGGGACAAGGTGCAGTCTGGGTCTCTGTGGGCGCTGTAGTTTTTGAAGTAGATATCTGTGTTGAGTCGGTCGCCGGAAGTGGAGTTAGAGAGGTACAGGAAGGAGAGGGCCGTGTTCAAGATGGTCCAGGTGAACTTGAAGTCAGGGTTGAAGATGATCGTGATTTTGAGGAACTGTTCAACCCCCTCCTGGGAGCACGTGGTGGTGTCGATACAGTCATCGATGGCACTGATGAAAAGTTGGGGCATGGTGCCTTTGCAACTGTGGAAGATGGATGTCAGATGATAACAGAATTGGAATTATTTTGAACTGTGAGCAGTACAAAGTCGAATTTCAAAAGAATATTGGCAGCTTGGTGGAATGGACTCAAGAAACTAATAACATTTCAAAATGAAAATTATAAATTGATGCCACCGGTGAGACATGTAACTGAACAAAACTGTGTTTAAAAAAGTAACTAGGTAAAAAACAACGACTGCAGATGTTGGAAACCTAATCCTGGATTAGAGTGGTGCTGGAAAAGCACAACAGTTCAGGCAGCATTCGAGGAGCAGGGAAATCCACGTTTAGGGCAAAAGCCCTTCATCAGGAAAGAGGAGGAAAAGTAACAAGATGCAATTCAATAGAAGACAGAACGTCAAAGACAGCTAATTGCATTAGCATATAAATGATTGAATGGATCAGGAAACTTCCCCAGGGAACAGCCATGATTGACCTCATTGAGTTACCTGGCTGCATGTCAAGTGGTGTTATTCGTGGACATATCACAAATGTTGAAGTTTTTTGTAAGTATGCCGAATTGCCAAATTTTCCTATCTTTTAGGCCCAAGTTGATAGGCGGCACAAACCGAATTTGTGTAGGTTACAAAACTCACTGTGTCTTAAAATATTTAGACTCTGGATCCAAGAATACAATAAATTGTGCCACCGATATAAAAGCTCTCCTTTGTCAAAGTCTTGTCTCCTTATAAAGTACAAAAACAACGCAAAAGCAGACCCAGGCAGGAATAACGAAACCAGGGCACTATGGATGGAGGGACAACTTTTAAAACATGAATGTTCATAGGATCTGCTGGCAGTGTTGTTGTTGAGAACGATGTTGCGCAGTCTTACTTGCCTGGATTCTTCTAAGTGTTTGAATGTCACACAGAGTGGCTGCTTCAATACCAAGGAACTGATTAAATAAAAGTCTAAGCTTATCGCCATGGCTGGGGAAAAATTCAACTCCTTTTCTTCATGTCGTTCAGTCAGAGAATCTTTATTGCATCATCTTTAGAAGACATTTGCACACGTGGAACACATTAATGAGGGTCTTGTTCTCCAAATTCAGACATATATTGTCTATTCCAACTTTAGCAAGAAATCAGCCATTTATTCTGCATCAAAGTGACTGCTTCAAAACTTACAAACCAAATGGAGAAGCAGGCATATTCGTATTGAAATCTATCTTTCAGACGGACGATGTTGATCAGTTCGAAGTGAAAACAGAAGAAGGCAGGTATCATGACTTATGACAATGTTGTGGATTTAAATAATGTGTTTTGTCGAGGTTACTTTTCGACAGAGATTAGGGGCATGAGACGAGCATGAGAACAAACCACTTATGAGTCCTTGAGTGTTTTTTATTCTAAATTAGAACATTAAACGCAGAGTAAGTGGGTGTGGTCACGCTGCCATAGATCAAAGATTTTTAGTGAGATTTCAGCAGCAGCTGTTGGATTCGCAACAGTTTGGAACCTGCAATAAATTTATTTAGTTGAGACTCTTTCTGAGTTTTTGCTTGTGTTTTTTTCCCTCTGCTGCTGGATTGAAAACAATAAAGAACAAAGAAAATTGACAGCCCAGGAACAGGCCCTTTGGCCCTCCAGCTTGAGCCGATCCAAACCCACTGCCTAAACCTGTCGCCGAATTCCTAAGCATCTGTATCCCTCTGCTCCCCATCTACTCATGCATCTGTCCAGACACATCCTAAATGAATCTACTACTTCTGCTGGCAACACGTTCCAGGCATCTACCACCCTCCGCGTAAAGTAATTGTCAATTGTATCCCCCTTGAACTTTTCACCTCACCTTGAAAGCATGATCTCTCGTTGTTGAATCTTTCATCCTGGGAGATAGCTCATCTCTATCCACCCTCTCGATATCCTTCATGATTCTGTAGACATCAATCAGGTTCCCCCTAAATGTCGTATTTTCTAATGAAAACAATCCTAACTCATTCAACATCTCTTCATAGCTAGCACCTTCCATACCAGACAAATTCTTCTTAAACATTCTCTGCACTATCTACAAAGCGTTCACATTCTTTTGGTAATGTGAGACCAGAAATGTACGCAGTATACTAAAGGTGACTGAAATAATCTCTTGTACAATTCTAACATGTCTTGCCAGCTCTTATATTCAATACCCCGTCCAATAAAGGCAAGTTTACCATATGCCTTCTTGACCACTCTATTAGCCTGTGCAGCAACCTTCAGGGTACAATGGACCTGAACTCTCAGACCTCTCTGCTCATCAACTTTTCCCAAGGCTGTTCTGTTTACTGTATAATTCGCTCTCGAATTAGATTTCCCAAAATGCATCACCTCACATTTGTCTGGATTGAACTCCAACTGCCGCTTCTCCGTCCAGCTATCCAGTCTCTCTACATTCTCCTGTATTCTTTGACAGTCCCCTGTGCTTTATGCTACTCCACCAAGCTTCGTTTCATCTGCAATTACAAATAAGACATTCTGTTTCTGACTTTGCCACTTTGTGATGGGCGTGTTTATGCGATTTCACTGCATTGGAGCAGTTAACTAGTGATAGTTACTGCATCAATTATTGTTTTAAATTTTCCAATCGCCTTAAGTAAATTGAAGTTCTTATTTCTATCGTTGTATTTAAACTATTGCATTTAACTAAATAAGGTTTGGCTTGTCGAGTGGGTTGACCATCCAAAATGCACCTGGAACACAGCACTTTTCATGTGCCTCTAAAACAAACGCTAAGAGTCTCGGCTCGGTGGCTCAGTGGTTGGCGAAGGTGGCGGAAGAATTATCCAACCAGGATTCTTGCCCACCCTCTGACGACCCCTTCTCCCGCCTCCAACACACCCCATCCAACTTGACACCCCGTGCTGGCCTCTTACCGCCCTCAATCTCTTCAAAGCCAACTGCCGCCGTGACATTGACCGCCTCAAACTCTCCACCCCCTCACCCACTCCAACCTCGGAACGTACAGCCCTCCACTCCCTCCGCTCCAACCCCAACCTCACCATCAAACCGGCAGACAAGGGAGGCGCACCGATCACTATATTACTGAGGCTAAACGCCAGCTCGCGTACACCTCCTCCTACTGCCCGCTTGACCATGACCCCAACTCTCACCACCAAACCATCATCTCCCAGACAATCCATAACCTCATCACCTCAGGGGATCTTCCATCCACCGCCTCCAACCGCATAGTCGCACAACACTGCACCGCCCGTTTCTACCTCCTACCCACAATCCACACACCTGACTGCCCCGGCCGACCCATTGTCTCAGCCTGCTCCTGCCCCACTGAACTCATTTCTGCATACCTTGACACGGTCCTGTCCCCCTTAGTCCAAGAACTCCCGACTTACATTCGGGACACCACCCACGCCCTCCACCTCCTCCATGATTTTCGCTTCCCCTGCGCCCAACGCCTTATCTTCACCATGGACATCCAGTCCCTATACACCTCCATCCCCCATCACGAAGGCTTCAAAGCAATCCGCTTCTTCCTTTCCTGCCGAACCAACCAGTACCCTTCCACTGACACTTTCCTTCGACTGACTGAACTGGTCCTCACTCTGAACAACTTCTCCTTCCAATCCTCCCATTTCGTCTAAACCAAAGCAGTAGCCATGGGCACCCGCATGGGCCCTAGCTATGCCTGCCTCTTCGTTGAATATGTGGAACAGTCCATCTTCCGCAGCTACACTGGCCCCACCCCCCATCTTTTTATCCGCTACATTGATGACTGTATCGGCGCTACCTCGTGCTCCCACGAAGAGGTTGAACAATTGATCCACTTTACTAACACCTTCCACCCCGACCTCAAATTTAACTGGACCGTCTCAGACTCCGCCCTCCCCTTCCTAGACACCTCCATCTCTGTCTCGGATGACCGACTCAACACGGACGTATCCTATAAATCGACTGACTCCCACAGCTTCCTCGATTACAACTCATCCCACCCTGCCCCCTGTAAAAACCCCATCTGGTATTCCCAATTCCTTCGCCTTCGCCGCATCTGCTCCCAGGAGGACCGATTCCAATACCGAATGACCCAGATGGCCTCCTTCTTCAAAGACCGCAATTTCCCCTCAGACGTGGTTGACGATGCTCTCCACCGCATCTCCTCCACTTCCCGCTCCTCCGCCCTTGAACTCCGCCCCTCCAATCGCCACCAGGACAGAACCCCACTAGTCCTCACCTACCACCCCACCAACCTCCAGATACATCGGATCATCCTTCGTCATTTCCGCAACCTCCAAACGGACCCCACAACCAAGGATATATTTCCATCCCCACCCCTATTAGCGTTCTGGAAAGACCACTCACTCCGCGACTCCATTGTCAGATCCACACCCCCCACCAACCCAACCTCCACTCCCGGCACCTTCCCCTGCAACCGCAAAAAATGCAAATTTTTCGCCCACACCTCCCCCCTCACTTCCCTCCAAGGCCCCAAGGGATCCTTCAATATCCATCAGAAATTCACCGGCACCTCCACACACATCATTTACTGCATCCGCTGCACCCGATGTGGCCTCCTATACGTTGGGGAGACAGGCCACCTACTTGCGCAACGTTTCAAAGAACCCCTCTGGGACACCCGCACCAAACAACCCAACCCAACCGCCCCGTGGCTGAACACTTTAACTCCCCCTCCCACTCCGCCAATGACATGCAGGTTCTTGGCCTCCTCCATCGCCAACACGACGCCTGGAGGAAGAGCGACTCATCTTCCATCTAGGAACCCTCCAGCCACAGGGGATTGATGCAGATTTCTCCAGCTGCCTCATTTCCCCTCCCCCACCTTTTCTCAGTCCCAGCCCTCAGACTCAGCACTGCTTTCTTGACCTGCAATCTTCTTCCCGACCTCTCCGCTCCCACCCCCTCTCCGGCCTATCACCCTCACCTTAAACCCCTTCCACGTATCGCATTCCCAACGCCCCTCCCCGAGGTCCCTCCTCCCGACCTTTTATCTTAGCCTCTTGGCACACCCTCCTCATTCCTGAAGAAGGACTTATGCCCGAAACGTCGATTCTCCTTCTCCCTTGTTGCTGCCTGACCTGCTGTGCTTTTCCAGCAACATATTTTCAGCTATAATTTAGCATTTATTCCCTCGCTCCATTTTATAAAAAAAGTGGGATTGTGTTAGCTGCCCTCCAATCCATTGGAAGTCATCTATAGCACATAGAGTTCTGGTAAATGATCAACGATGCATTCAATATTTCAGGGCCCTTCCTTACGTACTCTGAGATACACAGCATTCGGCCCTGGGGATCTATCGAGTTTTAATCCCATCATTTTCCTAATCCAGATTTCTGATGGTGGAAGATTTCCTTCAATCCCTCCCTCATTCCTGACGCTTTGTCCCCTGGAATCTCTTACAGGTTATTTTTGTCCTCCTAACAGAAGACAGGTCCAAAGTATTTATAAAAAATGTTCTGCCATTTCTTTGCTGTCAATTATGAATTCACCTGATTCTGACCTCAAGGGACCGACATTTATCTGTACCAGTCTTTTTTTTTTCTTTTAATATATCTATAGAAGCCTTGCAGTCTGTTTTTGTGTTTTCCACTAGCTTACTTCCACGTTTTATTTTTCCTTCCTAATTAGACTCTTTGTCCTACTTTGTTGAATTTTAAATTTCTCCCACTCTTTCGGATTGCTACTTTTTCTGGCCAATTCATTGGCCTCCTCTTTGTCTTTGTCCCTATCGCTGATTGCCATTTTTAGACTTGATTGAGCCAGTTTCCTGTTGTACTCTTGTGGGAGGCCAGAATATATATTTGTTTAAGGTCATCTGTGCTCTTGAAATGTCTGCCATTGTTTATCTACCGTGAACCTCTTAAAAAATCTTTCCCCATTCTTACCAATGCATGTCTCATTCCAACAAAATTTATTTCTGTGCGATTTCCCTATAGGAAGGACCTTAACTGAAACTTGCTAATAGGTTTAATCTATGTAAACAGATGGATTAAAGAATTGAAGAGAGATGTATTAATTAAATTCAGAGTGAGATGTTCTTATCTGTGTCTCATGAAAAAGCAACTGCAGCTGCATATTCTATTTCAGTTCAGTTACATTGGGTCTTAACAGCTGCTATTTTTCTCTTTGGAGAAGTTGAATTAATCAAATATTTTCCCATCTTGCGAACTACAATCAGCCTTTTCTGCCAATGGCTATGAGCAGCTGTCGGCAACGTGTTTCTGCTTCAGTCGTGGGCATCGTTACAATCCCACCTTTCAGGAAGAGCCACAAAGCAAAGTCCCTTCAACCTAATTTGCTGTCATTTTTTGATTCCGTATTCCTTGCCTCATCATGCTAGCCAATCATGTAGTCAGTCAAATAATACCGGTATATCCTTGATTGTGTGTTTTCTTTTCATCGTTATCATTATTCCTTTATCAGGGCTCGTGTCTTCCTCCTTAGTCAACGTCATTGAAACAACTGACAAGCCATCATTCCCATGATAGGGCGAACAGTAGCTGAACCCCTACTACTGCATTAGATATTCTACTGACCCACATGTGTAAGTTAACATTTATTTCCCCAATTCCAACTCCCGCCGCCTTCTTCCTGCAATTCTCCTTCTGTGCCTGCTTCAAGAACATTTAGTTTCTATTGTAGTTGATGGTGGAATTTTAATGACTGATGTTTCTTCTGATGAATCTTCCAAAAGTGTTCACTTTAGCGATAAATGCGGACCGCTTCCACATGTGTTGCAATCAATGTTGTCGTCATGAAGTGTATTGAATAGTGTAATGACATCAAATTCTAGTTATTAGACATGCATCATCTGCTCGTGGCATTTCATTGCTGATATGCTGGGGACGGGGGCATGAAGCGAAAATTAGGAAATGGAATAGAAAGTTTAGTGTCCATATATAAATACGGCATATCGGTAGCAGATACACAATACTTTCCTCTTCTCCCATCACCTGAGAGAATGAAGTATGTGGGGGTATGGTGATTTCCAGCACACACCTGTCAGCACGGTTAAATCCATATTTGTTTAGATCTGGCTATCCAATTGGGTGGAAATATTTCACAATACTTCCTCATTGGTCGCATTGGGAAAGAGAGATCACATATCGTCTTTCATGTCAATATATTGCATTTGTGACTTCAAGGCAGTATCGAAAACAGTTATTTTGTTGAATAAGGTTGAAATTCTCTATCTGATAGTAAAGGTCTGTCACTGTCCCTGTATTTATTACTGGAATCATCAGAAATATCTGTTTATGTCACATTACCAGACTGACGACTCGAGACTGCAGGAGAGAGCTTCGTTAGTGCATTTCTTGCGCAATGATCGCATGTTCCCTTGAATCGAATTATCTACAATAATTGAGTAATATTGACTCAACCTTGTACCTCACCCTTTTGTATTTAATCCAAGTTATGCCTTACCTTACCGATTATCTAAAGTCCGTAAGTATGGCACAGTCCATTTTGTTGAAGGTTTCTGGTGTCCTCTAGCTTCCATTTGCTTCCATTATGCTGCATATTCGCTGCTTTCTTCCACAGCCCGACCTGTTCCAACGAAATTTCCACATCTGTCACCTTTCCCCATTCATATTTTATTGCTGTTTGCTTATGGACGGGGACACAGGATCCCTGGGCGCACCCACCCATGACTTCCATTTACTTCTCAATACAGACCTCGCGGGACTGCCTGTTGTACATTGCGCACAAAATATGCATTTTCCCGGCAATACCGGTAACTGTGTATTGCAATACAGCCTTTCCATATTTGGGACTTAATTCATGGATCGGAGGTGGCGTCAGACATGTTCATAGAAAACCCCAAAGTTTTGTCATTCATGGTATCAGCTGCTCTTCTCCAGTCATTCCTTTCTGTGCTGTTCTCAACGATCAGGATTTTAGACGTGCTCCTATGCTTCTTAATAAGTATGAAAACTATCCCAAACAGAACAACATGCTCAACAATATTTGAATTAATGACAGGGAGAGCCTGTTTTCACTTTATCGTGAGGGTCTTCTCTGATCTGGCAATTAAACACAAGAGACCAAGGTGTCAGCTGATGTTAATTTTGCTTGCCTTTTCCCTTCCCTCGTGGAGGATTGTCTCGTATATAGAGCGAACAGGTCCTGAATAGGTATGAATCGTCATCATATTCTAATAATCTCTATCCTTTCGGTATTATTCACATTGTATCTTCATATTCGTTTTTTTTCTTTCTGATAATTCATGTCCAACCATGAAGCCATTCGGAAAATACCGTAATCTTGATAATAACAAAATAATTCCCAAAGCTCCAGATAACCCACTCTCCAAACTATTCTTTCAATTCAGAAATGCATGTGCATGCCAGGTAGCTTTGGAATGTGGCCCATGTTTATGGCGATCATCTGTCGTCCTTCTATAGTCTCAGCTAGGACAATTGTTTCCATTGGCCATATCTATGATTGCACATGTGTTCCTTATGATTGTATGGTTTGGTCCTATCTATCTTGGGCAAATCCCTGTTGGTCAGTGTGTGACCTGAGCAATGACCTCGTCTCCCTTTTGGGGTAATGATTGGTTAACTTCCATAGTGCCTTGAGCCTTCAATTCACTCACTATTTGTTCCTGTCTGGTCTCGTGGTGGGGGGCATATAATTTCTTGTCGAGTGGAAACACATATCGTTGGATGATGTCCTTCTGTTATCCTCACTCTATGCTCTCAGGGAATGTCATGCCGCTCCCTGTCATTAATTCAAATGGTGTAAGGCAAGTTGTTCTTCTCGGAGTAGCTCTCAGTCTCATTCAAATGCATATGGAGACCATCTATGCATCCTATTTCTGTCTCTGCTGTTGCCTTAACTATACTGTTTTGTTCTATTCTTTCTACCGTTTTTACTCTCCCTGAACACTGTGTTTAGTAAGTAAGATAAAATTGCTGTATGATTCTCAAACACTGATAAGCTATTTTCATGATGCTTCCCGTGAAACATGTACCCTTATCTGAGTCGATCGGAAGGGACACTCCACATCCTGGAATTGTTTTGTACGCTAGTGTCTTTGCCACAATATGTGCACTGCAATCCCTCGTGGGAGAGGCCTCAGCCCATCCTGTAAATTGATCTATAATCACAAAACCATGTTTCCTTCCTCAACTGTTCAGAAGGGATCCGGTAATATCTACCTGGATATTTTCACAATGTCCGGTTTAACTGTGGCTGATGAGCCATCCGAATTTTAACTGGTCTGACTGGGCTGTGCTGCTCTGAGATAATATGTGACTGACGGACTTAGCCACATCTCTTCCAAAACCTGGCCGGCACCAGTCCTGTAGTATGTGGCTGAGCATGCCACCACAGTCGGTGTGGTCAGACTCATGATTTGCTTAAATTTGATTTATTTTTGCGTGTGCCGAAGTACATTGAATATAATTGTTTGTGAGCAGTACAGCCAGGTCATAGTAAGGAAGGACATTGCAGATCATAGGGTGCTTACATAGAGTGAGGTATACAGTTTAGACTGCACAAGACGCGTCAGAAACAAGATCAATATTAACAAGATCAACATTATCTGAAGTTAGGGAATCCATTAATCAGTTGAACAACAGCAGGGAAGAGGCTGTTCTTGTATCTATTGGAGCGTGTGTTCAAATTCCTTTGTCTTCTGCCTGATGGAGGAGATTGCAAGAGAGCATTACTGGGTGGGAAGGGTCTCTCATGATGTTGGCAGCCTTCCCGCAACAAAGAGAGTGTAAATGGATGGAATACCAGTGATCGGCTGGATATTGCGCACAACTTTCCATTGTTTGTTATTGTCTTGGGCAAAGCAGTTGCCTACCAGGCTGGTATGCACCTGCCTGAAAGTCGCAACAGACAATCAATTTTCCAATGTATAATTTCAGTGACATCAACTGCAATTTTTTACTGTAAATTCTGTGTGTTAGGATTGAGCCCTCACTATCACCTGATGAAGGAGCGACGCTCCGAAAGCTAGTGTGCTTCCAATTAAACCAGTTGGACTATAACCTGGTGTTGTGTGATTTTGAACTTTGTACACGCCAGTCCAACACTGGCATCTCCAAATCATGACTACTATCGACACCACTAACTGCCGGCTTAAAGTGGAGAGGATCTCCAAGAAGATCGCACATATCGACACAGACATCAAGTTTCTACAGGAATGCAGGCAAGCAGGAAAGATTCCAAAACGATTACGGATCACAAACTCACTTACGTCGACCTACAACACAGACTATGCAGATAGACTTTACAACCGCACCTCTCGCAAACTCCTCAATCATCTCATGCACCAACTGTGAAATTCAGATGGAGTCCACACTCACAGCCTGCACTAAGGATACATCGGTACAATTACGTGACATTGCCAAACAGACGAGGCGACAAAACTACACCACGTCCATGAACGCCAAGTACAAAAACCTGGAGAAACTTGGTATTCTCAGCAGGAATAGCAAAGCCCTAGAACCACAGTAGAAAACATTATCACTGCGGGGATATCTATTCTCAACTTATTGGACCACACCGTTCGACCAGAAGAGATTGAAGTCCTGAGTAGGGGTTTCCCCTTCTGCCCCACCACCAAAATGGACCCGTTCGTTCTTCCAGCAGACACTGAGGAGTTCAAGAGACGAGTGAGACTCCGGGAATTCTTTCAAGGTGCCAGCAGTGATCCCAACGAGACCACTGATAAACTGGAACAGTCATCGCAGTGATCTGTAGAGGAGCGACCAAAGAAGGTGTCAAATTGGACCCCACCGGCGTGCCGTCACCCTGGGCTTGACATGTATGCTCAAACCGTCTGGAAATATATCAATGTCAGATTCATAAGCTGTACCGACAAGGTGGAGCAAAGCATCACCTGGTCACAACGCAATGCCATCCAGGCCCTCAAAACCAATCACAACATTGTCATCAAATCAGCAGATAAAGGAGGAGCCATCGTCATTCAGAATAGAACAGATTACTGCAAGGACGTGTACCGACAACTGAACAACCAGGAACATTATCGGCAACTACCAGCTGATCCGACCAAAGAACACGCCCGTGAATTGATCAGAACTTTGCATCCAGTCCTTCAGAGTTCCCTACGCGCCATCTTCCCACGTACTTCTCGTGCAGGCGACATTTTTACTGCCTTCCAAAGTTACACAAAGCCAACACACCAGGACGTCCCATCGTATCGGGCAATGGAATCCTATGGGAGAATCTCTCCGGCTATTTTGTAGGCATCTTGATTCCCAGCTTCTGTCGCAACACTACGGATTTCTTACAGAAGCTCAGCACCCTCGGATCAGTCGAACTGGGAACATTCCTCGTCAGAATGGACGTTTCTGCACTCTACGCCAGCATCCCCCACAATGATGGCATCGCGGCCACAGCCTCAGTACTCAACGCCAACAACATCCAATCTCCGAACACCACCCTACAACTCATCCACTTTATCCTTGATCGCAACACCTTCACCTTTGACAACCAGTTCGTCATCCAGACACATGGAACAGCCATGGAGACCACATTTGCGCCCCAATATGCATAGGTTCGAACAAGACTTCTCTACGCAGGATCACCAACCAACATTATACACAAGGTATATTCACGACATTTTCTTCCTCTAGATCCATGGCGAGGAGTCACTGATAAAACTACACAGTGACATCAACAAGTTTCATCTCACCATGAAACTCACCATGGATTACTCTCGACTATCTGTCTCATTCTTGGACACATGCGACTCCATCCAGGATGGACACCACAGCATCACACTCTACCATAAACCCACAAACGACCTCACAATGCTGCACTTCTCCAGTTTCCATCCAAAACATATTAATACAGACATCCTATATGGAAAAACCCTAAGCATACACCGGATCAGTTCAGATGAGGATGAAAGTGACGGGTACCTGGAAGTACTCAGGGATGGCCTCATAAGAACGGGGTACGATGCTTAACTCATCGACTGCCAGTGTCGACGTGCCACAGCAAGAAGCCGTAATGACCTCCTCAGGAGACAGACACGTGCTGCAAACGACAGGGTACCCTTCGGTGTTCAGTACTTCCCAGAAGCTGAAAAAACTACGCCATGGACTTCGTGACTTGCAACACATTATCAATGAGGGTGAGCACCTCACCAAGACCTTCCCCACATCTCCACTGCTTGCCTTTAAACAACCGCCAAACCTCAAACAGATCATTGTCCGTAGCAAGCTGCCCAGCTTTCAGGACAACTCCATGGAACCCTGTCACGGTAGGCGCTGCAAAACGTGTCAGAGTATGGACATGGATACCACTATTGCACGTAGGGACACGTCCTAACATGTACGTGGCAGGTACTCATGTGACTCAGCCAACGATGTCTATCGTATACGTTGCAGGCATGGATATCCTGAGGCATGGTACATTGGGGAAACAGAGTAAAGACTATGGCAACGGATGAATGACTATGTCAACAGACACGAGTGTTCCCTCCTAAGTCGGGAAAACCTCAGCAGTCCAGGACTTTCGATCTCGGACCTTCGGGTGACCGCCCTCCAAGGTGGACTTCGGGACAGGCAGGAGTGAAAAGTGGCCAAGCAGAGGCTGATAGCTAAATTCCGTACCCATAGGTGTGGCCTCAACCTGGACCTACCATTGCACTACCATTGCACTATAAGCACACACAGACACTCCTATACACACCCACACACACACGCACACAGGCCCACATGCACACATATACATAGTGGGGTGAACCTGTACTTGCAGCGTTGCATAGTACATTTCTCAAAAACTGCATGAATTCATGTAAGACTGTTAACTCACTTGTGAGATTAGAAACATTATGGCACAGACAGGGGGCTAACATCTTCAACGTATTGTCTAGACAACACCAATAGTTACAGCTAACCTGAGAATGCAACTTTAATAAAAAGTTTTGTGGTTTATACATGAAGGTAGTGAAACCATCATGGTATTCGAATAGATGAAAGACTCAACAAACAAACAAGGCATTTTCCAATGTATAATTTCAGGTTACATCACAATGTATACTTTTGCTATAAATTCTGTGTCTTACAATTGTGTCCACCACAACCACCTGATGAAGGAGCGGCGCTCCGAAAGCTAGTGTGCTTCCAATTAAACTATTTGGATTATAACCTGGTGTGTGATTTTTAATTTTGTACACCCCAGTCCTACATTGGCATCTCCAAATCATGCAGTGTATACCGTTGTTATTCTCACGTTTATCGGATAACATTAGCAGAACCAATCATGCTGGCTTGCTTTGTCTTTTAAAATAAGCCACACTGGATCCCTACATTGCATTTAAACTATCACAACAGCACATTACCATTACCTGCTACTGCATCCCTGCTATATGATCGCGGGCATGCATTATAACACTAAGTTAACTCCATAACTGCCAGAGTAACTTACATATACAGCCCCATTTGAGATCAACAGGTCTCACATAGAGAAAGAATACATGAAGGCAGGGCGCACATAGGCCAAATCGATTGACAGAGCCCCAAAAGAGGCAATAACAATTCCAGGATCCAGACCTCAAGGGATTCTCCCTCCGCACCTGGAGTCACAGGACAAATACCATCCCAAAAAAAGTGGAACAGGAATAAAACAGTCAAAGACTCCACACAATTTAAATGCGCTGGCAACATATGCAAGCCATGCATCCCCATCCGCCTAGGGTAAGCATCCTCCAAGGCGGATTTCGGGACAGGCAGCAGCAAAAAATGGCCGAACAGAGGCTGATTGCTAAGTTCCTTACCCGAAGAGAGGGAATCACCTGGACCCCTGGGTTCATGTCATCTGCAGGTGACCACCATTGACTATACACACACAGAGACACTCCTACGCACACACACATACACACACACACACAGTCAAGCACTCCTGTACGCACACATAAACACAGACACACATATACACAGACACGCACACAGACTCTCACACACACCCTTACAGATACACACCCTACCATTCTCTCAGAGACTTAGAGCACTCTACACTCACGCACAGGATATATACTCTCTGACACTCAAAAACTCCCAACCCGACACACACATACACATACACAAAACGACCCACGTGCACACATATACATATACGTTTGTGGGGTGAAACTGTACTTGCAGAGTTACATTGGACTTTGCTCAAAAACTGCATGAATTCATGCAAGACTCAGTTTTTTCTCTTTTTAGATTAGAATCAGTCGAAACATTATGGCACAGACAGAGAACATAGGAATGAAATCTGAAAGAGGTGATAGTTCCTTAAAATCTGTAGCTGTTACAGAGAGAAGCAGGAATGAAATCTGGAAGTGGGAATATTTGTTTATAACCTGTCGGATGGTACAGAGACAAGCAGGAGTGAAACCTTGAAGAGATAATAGATGTTTATGATCTGCATAATGTTACAGGGAGAAGTATGAATGAAATCTGGAAGAGGTAATAATTGTTTGTGGACTGCAAGATGCTGAAAGATAAGACGAAGTGAAATCTGATAGAGGTAAAATTGTTTACGGTCTGCAGGATGCTACAGACACAGGCAGGAGTGAAATCTTGAAGAGGCAACAGTTGTTTATGGCATGCACGATGTTACAGAGCAAAGCAAGTGTGAAATCTCGAAGAGGGGATAGTTGTTTATAACCTGCAGGATGCTACAGAGACAGGCAGGAATAAAATCTGGAAGATGTAATAGTTGTTCATGGTCTGCAGGATGGTACAAAGACAAGCAGGATTGAAACCTGGAAGAGGTAATAGATTAGGCCTGCAAGATACTACAGAGACAAGCTGGAATGAAATTTGGAAGAGGTCGTAGTTGTTTATGAACTGCAAGATTTTAAAAGAGACAAACAGGAATGAAATCTGGAAGACATAATAGTTGTTTGTGTTCTGTAGCATGTTACAGGAACAAGGAGAAATGAAACCTGGAAAAGGTTATACGTGTTTATGATGTGCACAATGTTACAGTGACCAGTGGGAATGAAATCTGGAAGACATAATCGTTGTTTATAGTGTACAGGATGGTATTGAGACAAGGACAAGTGAAATGTGGTGTAGGTAGTCGTTAGTTATGGTCTGCAGGATGGTACAGAGAGAGGCAGGAGTGAAATCTTGAAGAGGTAATAGATGTTTATGATCTGCAAAATGCTACAGAGACAAGCAGGAGTGAAATCCAGAAGAGGTGATAGTTGCTTCAATTCTGCAGGATGTCATACAGACAAGCAGGAATTAAATCTGGAAGAGGTAATTGTTGTTTCTGCTGTGAAGGATTTAAAGAGGCAAGCAGGAATGAAATCAGGAAGAGCGAATCGATGTTTATGGACTGCAAGATATTAAAGAGACAAGGAGAAGTGAAATCTGGGAGAGGTAAAATTGTTCACGATCTGCAGGATGGTACAGAGACAAGCAGGAGAGAAACCTGGAAGAGGCAATAGTTGTTTATGGTATGCACGATGTTACAGAGCAAAGCAGCAGTGAAATCTCTAAGAAGTAATAGTTGTTTATAATCTGCAGAATGTTACAGAGACAAGTAGGAATGGAATTTGGAAGAGGTAATAGTTGTTTATGGACAGCAAGATGTTAAGGAGACATGCAGGGACGAAATTTGGAAGATGTACTAGTTGCATACGTTCTGTCGGATGTTGTCGGGACAAGGGGAAATGAAACCTGGAAATGGTTTGTGCGTGTTTATGGTGTGCACAATGTTACAGTGATAAGCAGGAATGAAATCCGGAAGAGGTAAAAGTTGTTTATAGTGTATAGGATGGTACAGAGACACGGACAAGAAAAATGTGGTATCAGCAATTGTTGTTTACGGTCTTCAGGATGGTACAGAGAGACGCAGGAGTGACACTGCAAGAGGTAATAGTTGTTTGTCATTTGCAGGGTATTACAGGGACAAGCAGGAATGAAATCTTGAAGAGGTAATAGTTGTTTATGGTCGGCAGGATGTTACAGAGACAAGCAGGAGTGAAGTCTGGAAGAGGTAATAGTTGTTAGTGGACTGCAGGATGTTACAGAGACAGTTTGGGGTTAAATCTTGAAGATGTAATAGTTGTTTATGGTCGGCAGGATGCTACAGAGACAAGCAGGAATGAAATCTGGAAGAGATAATAATTGTTCATGGTATGCACGATGTTACAGAGCAAAGCAGGCGTGGTATCTCTCAGAGGTAATAGTTGCTTATAATCTGCAGGATGTTACAGAGACAAGCAGGAGTGAAACCTGGAAGAGGTCATGGATTTTTTAAAGCCTACGGGATGCTACAGAGACAAGCAGGAATGAAATTTGGAAGAGGTAGTAGTTGTTTATGGTCTGCAGGATGCTACAGAGACAAGCAGAAATAAAATCTGGAAGGGATTTGTTTTTACGATCTGCGGGATGTAAGAGCAAAGCAGTAGTGAAACCTCTAACAGGTAATATTTGTTTATAATATGCAGGATGTTACAGAGACAAGCAGGAATGAAATTTGGACGATGTAATATTTGGTTATGGACTACAAATCCGCACCATCCCTTCGAAGTTGAACCCACTCAGACACATCCCACTATCCTATTGCTGTCTATTTACCTCTGACTAATGCACCAAAGCTACACGTCACTGAACACCATGGGCAATTTCTCACAGTCAATTCGCATGACCTTCACATCGTTGTATTGTGGGAAGAAAACATAGCACCGGAGCAAACCCACGTCGACTCGAGGAGAATATACACTCGCCACGCAGACAGTCACTGGAGGCTCTTTTTCCTCAGGGTCAGTAGTGAAGGATTGCCTCATTGTCAGAGGGTCGATATGAGGCAATGCCTGTTTGTCAAAGAGTCAGTACTTGGGGAGTTTGTTATTATCAGTGGGTCAGAACTGAGGCATTGCACGAGTAACAATGAGTCAATATTCAGCCTGGTCCTTTTTAGTAATTAGGTCAGGATTATTAAACTACCAGTACCAAGGAATTGAAGTACTCTGAGAAGGTTGCTTCTGAGGGAGGACCTCATAGCCAGCGTGTCAGTACTGAGGTAGTGTCTCATTGTTAGAGGGTCAAAGCTGAGAATGTACATCACAATAATATGCTTAGTAGTGAGGGAGCTCCTCAACTCCACCTGAAGGACAGTTCTAAGGGTGTTCCTCATTGTCAGAGGGCCAGTTATGAGGGAGTTGCTCACTGTCAAAACGTCAATTCTGAATAAGTGCCTCCTTGTCTGAGGGTAAACCATGAGGCAATGCCTCATTGTAAGATAGTCAGAATTGAGGAAGTATCACACCTCTGGAGGTAGTGAAGTTCTGCCAAGAGCCCAGTAATGAGCTGGTGGTGCACTGTTGGAGGATCAGTACAAGGGAAAGTGCCTTATGATTAGAGAGCAAATATTGAGAAGGTGCCTTCTTGTCAGTTTAGTTTTGAGTGTATGCCACATTTTAAGAGGTTCGATTCTGAGGCCGTGCCTCAATGCAATGTGGTCAGAAAGGAGGGAGTGCTATCTGATCAGAGGGTTAAGGACCGAGGTATTTCAGCACTGTCAGAGGGTCGGACTGATGGAGGGACTCATTATCAGTATTCCAGTCAAGGGAGAGCAGCTTTGTACAGGAATCACAATGAAGTACATGCCTCATAATTTGATGTTCAGTACTGGGGAACTGCAGGTCTCTCAGAGAACCAATACTGAGGATCTGCCTGTTTGTTTGAGGGTCAGTTCTGAGGGTCGGCTTTTTTAACAACATGACATGCTGTTTTAATAAAACTCAGTTCAACAGGTGAACGCAGGCCTCTTCCGAGGCTGGTAATAAAGGTTGACATATTTTAATTCTATTCTGTTCTCTGTCTTCTACAAGGTATTTATATCATGCCTTATAATCTTGTGTTTCATCTTTCAAACTTCTATAACAGCCCCAATCTCTGTAACCTCCTCCATCCCGACTACTCTCTCTATTTCTGTAACTTGCTCCGGTGTCTAAAACATGCCCAATCGCAGCAGTCTTGTTCACCAGTCACTGCAGTCGTCACTATCTTTCCCATTTCCTCCAGTCTCTGCAAAGTCCTGCAACCTTCCTCATTTGTGCACCCTCCTCCCGCCCCTGCAACACTCTTTCCTCCCATCCCACAGAAACTCACTTCTTCTGTAATCTCCTACCGTTAATATAAATCTCCTGAACTGCTTAAAGTTCCCCAATCATTACATTCTTCCCTCCACGTATAACTTGCTCCAGTCTCTAGTACACTCAGTATTCCTGTCAACTTCTGAAACCTCTTTGACCCTCCCCATGTCTGTTACCTCATTCAGTCTCTACAATGTTCTCTGAGACTGACCTTCTCCTGTTGCTACACTGGTGTCTGCCTCTACTTTCACCAGTCACGACTAGCCTTCCTAACGCTGCAATCTCCTGCAGCTGCTAAAACTATCCAGGTTCCTGTAACATTCTTTTGATTGTGGTAATCAACTCCATTCCCTACAGCTGTCTTTTTGTACTTCCTTATCTCCTTCAGTCTGAAGAATCGTTGCTAACACTGTAACCTTATCCATTGCCTACAGCCCTCCACGTTACTATCCTCACCCAGTCTTGACACCGATTCCTATTGCTGTAATCGCCCGCAGCCTTGCTATTGTTGTAACCTTTTTCCATTCTTCCAATAAACACTAACTGATTAACGTCTTTCTACACTACATACTATGTCTGCTTCCTCCTCCTATTCCTGCAACCCCTGTGAACTTATAACCTTATCCAGTCTGTACCTTTGTAACTTATTGTCATACTGCATAGAAACAGGCCCTTCCATCCACCATGTGTCTGCAGACAACCAGCAGCAAACTACACTAACCTCATTTCCCTGCATTTGGTCCATATGCCACTAAATTCTGGCATTTCAATTACCCATCCAGATGCTTCTTCAATGTTGTGAGAGTGCCTAGCTCCAACATTCTCTCAGGTAAACGTTACATCTATCTCCCATCCTGTGAATTAAAAAAAGATCTTCTCAAATCTCCTCCAACTCACCTGCTGAGATTAGATGACCTACAGTGAGGAAACAGGCCATTTGGCCCAACCAATCCTCGAACGAATAACCCACCCTACCCCAATCTCCTTACTACTGCATCTTACACTAAATAAAACTTGGTCGGTAAGCCGTCACTTCCAGGAGTTTTAATCTTTTCTAAGCACTCGAGGGCCTTTGTCAGCTCATCCAGAGACAACTGTGTCCATACTCTCCTGTGTGCTGCTGTCTAAGACCTCCGTGATAGAGGACAGGAACGACTCTGTGGGCTTCGTTGTCATACAGACTGGCATAATGTCAGATTGAGATGGCGTTACCAAACTAACTTCTTCCTTCAGGCTGCTGAATGCAGAGCTCTACTTGTTCACCTACATGAAGAACCACGTCTCCCCTTGCTCCACGGTGTGGACCCTGGACCAGAAATCTGCTTGCTGTCCTCCAAGACAAGAGAGTGAGGCTTGCTGCCTCTTCACCTCCTGGAGGTCCTCCATCACATCAACCCACATTGTCTATAGCACAAATAGATTCTGCATGGTTTTGTGCCTTTGGACAACTTTTCCCTGCACTCTCTCTCTCTCTCTCTCTCGCCTTCTGTACACCTGTGAAGGTAAAAGACCTGTTCCTGTAGAAGGCTTCTCTTGAGTCCAATAGAGACTCATAAAAGGGTTTCACAGTTCTCCAAACTGTATAATCCATTTTGAGATCGTCAATGTTTTCTGGGTTCATCAATTTCACATTCAGCTTCCACCTTCCCTTGCTAGCAGCTTGTAGACAGCCTGGCCGGCAGGGGGCAGTGGTCAGAGAATAACATAGGCTTGTCATCGATGGATCTGACCAAGAATGTTTGGAACAGAAATAGGAAATCTATCCTTGAATGGATAGACCGGTCTGGTTGTGACCAGTTGTATCTACACTGTGCTCCGTCTGCAGGGGGATGCTAAAGAGGTTGTGTAGCTTGGAGACTTTAACAACTTCCATTATGAATCTGGATGTGGAGTCCTGTTCACTGTCAGCCCGTCTGTATCATCCATCCACATCGAAGATGCAGTTGAATTCTCCAGTCAGAATCATGGAATCCCTGAAAAGTGAACCGAGGTAATAATGTCCACACCGACCGACCAAACAGCATCTCACCCAGACCTATGCCCATTCTATTTCTGTAACCATGCATTTCCCCATAGGGAGCTGCTGCAAAACTGCCAACTGGTCACAATTTATCACCGGGGCGTACAC
The DNA here is from genome assembly GCF_037043375.1 of Chiloscyllium plagiosum. Taxonomy (NCBI): domain Eukaryota; kingdom Metazoa; phylum Chordata; class Chondrichthyes; order Orectolobiformes; family Hemiscylliidae; genus Chiloscyllium; species Chiloscyllium plagiosum. Next base: position 23,795,651 of record NW_028270190.1, read on the forward strand.
ATAAGCTTGGCAGTATCTATGCAGTTCCTCGTAATAATGTGGTGACTGCAAAATGTCTCACAGTCAGCCTAGCTTTACCCATGCTCCTCCAACTATGCAGTTACTGTGATCTGTGATTCTGGCCTCATTTATATACCTCCCAATATCGACACGATAATTGCAAGCTGCCTCACAGTGGCCCTGGCCTCAATTACACACAATGCTGTAAAGATACCATAATTTGAAACTGTCTCACAGTGACCCTGACCTCAGGTACACACATCTTGGTATATCACCAGAAAATGTGAACAGCCTGCCTTCAGCTTAACACCCCCCAATAACTGTAAGTTCACTTCAAACAGACTCAAAGCGAGCCTTGCCTCATCTACACATCGCCCAAAATCTAAATGGTGACTGTAACTAGTCTCACTATGAGCCTGGCCACATCTGCACATCACCCAGTAACTATATAATGGCTGGAAACAGAGTCACGGTGAGTCTGATTGATTAATACTCCGACCAATAACTGTCCAATGTCGATGGCCTGTTTCACAATCAGCCTGGCCTGATCTTCTCTCCCTGTGAGTAAATCATTTGTGTCCTCTTCCATTTAGCCCCTACCTGTGGAAATGCAGCCAGGTTCCCCCGAGGCCGCATTTCATTCTCCTCACTGTTTTGGTGCTCCCATGTCCACCATCTTTCTCTCACTTTCCCTACTGAATAGTTCTTGTGAAACCCACCCCCTCTCTGATCCCACCATCCAGCTGCAGTGTTGGAGAATCCCCACCATGGATGCTTCCATTATTTCTCCAGCTTCACACAACAGAAATGCGACTCATCGACAGAGATCAGTGGCAGGTGAATGAGATAAATCATACATCTGCAATCACATTGCTGTTCAATAGCGGTATTAACTTTATTTTATATGTATATAATAGAAGCAGGAAATGCGATTTTGGAAAAAATTAATAGCTCAGGTTGAGATTCAGATTGTAAGGTTGCTCTCTGAGCTGGGAGATGCGTTCTCGTACGTTCCATCACCATGCGAGGTAGCACCATCACTGAGACTCTGCGGAAGCGCTGGTATTGTCTCCCACGGTCTCGGCCTGTGTCCAGGTCGTCTAGGAAGCAGGAAAAAGTATGCGTAGTTAGGCATGCAATTCATTTCACTGAATGCAAGTGTGCAAAGAAATGATATCTCAGCTTTTCAACCAATTGACACTGCAGAGTTCAATGACTAAAAGAGGATTACAAATCAAGATCGGTGAATCTGAAGACATGCTCTGTACCCAAACGCTCAAACTATATCGCAAATGGAATGCTTCATTTAGACAATGAAACCTGTCTTCCTCACTCTTTATTTGTATCCTTCCCATTCAATATTTTTTCCACCAACGTGGAGCTTCCTTCCTCTCCAGTATGGTCTCATACCCCGCGTATGTAATCGTTTCTCTTTAGCATGTGATTTATTTCCTGGGGACATACTGCAGTGGTTGTGACCAGATCAGCGAGCGGGACCTCATAGAAACAGGGAAAGCCATCAGGAAGGTGAATCAATCAGGGACCCCTGGCTGGCTGATAATAAGGGAGAGTGTCGGAGAATCTGGCACTCTGATAGCTGTCTCTGGATGACATAGTACTTAAGTTAAGGACAGTTCATGTGTGAATAAAGGGTAACTTAGAGATGTCCATGAGCCTCAGTGTAGTTATTTCACACACGTCTCCAGCACTGGGTTTGAATATCATTTTATACGCTTCCTATTGATCACTCTGTATGCAGTGATCAGCAGAGGTGGAATAAGATTGATATGGAGAATGTGCGACCAGAATTGGTTTGCATTTGCAGAAGTGTTGATGGATGGGAAAAAGATTTTGTGAATGGGATTGATTTTGACTGTTAAAGATTCTTGAATTTATTGAGTTGATGATGGACTATTTTTCTCCAATGACATTTTGTCTGATCAATTGAATGTTAAGCAGTAAGGATATCACTGGTAAATTCTGATTATTCTGCTGATTTTAAATGTGATAGAGCTATCCGAATAGGCATGACCCACTTTGACAGAAACTCCCAGATGCCTAAATATGTTTGTTGAATCCTTGGTACTTAGTTGATGCAGTTTTCTGGTGTGGAGCATGATATACACCTGATTAAACTCGATATTATACCTTCTGATGGAACCCAGTATTATCCACTGCAACCAGCTTACGCCAGATTTCTTGGTGTCACCTCTGATCTGCATCATGTGTCAATATTTTGCTGAAGGCAAAATACTTGTGAATGTCTGGTTCAGTCCATATGTACCGAAATGGGGATTTTTGTAAGGCAGGGAAAATCTCACAATTCCCCGTGTTACTGAAACAGTGATCTAGACATGGGCTGTAGGTGGTGTAGAGAATGGTACAACCCACTGGATGATTATTGTGCTGGGTACTGTTATTCAGCAGAGTTTGGAAAAACTGAGCTGCAGTGCAGTTCCAGTTGTTCTGGGCGGAGTTCAGCAATTTACTTTCTGGGCAACGACTGCTGCTGTTTGGGAAGACAGCGAGGTAATTTCCACCTGGGTAGTTTCGGAGAGTGTTCACATCGCAGGTTATAATAGGACATGTTGATTCGCTGGGTTTCAAATCTACGTCTAAGTTGGGATTTCTGCATTAGGAAGCAGGTAAACACATCAAGAAGGTGAAAAGCACTCTTCCATCATCAGTCACCAACTGCCCAACTGCCGTGCAGAAACTAAAAGGGGTAAAGTCAAGGGACGGACTTTGAGTGAAACATTCTCTGTGCAGTGTCCGTCGGCCCAGTCTGAGATGAGTTACTTGGATCAGTGCTCATCCTTTCAGAGAAATTGTGAAATTTGACAATTTACATGTAAATTTTTGCATGGGAAGGTCAATGTTGCTTCAGGTTGTGTCTCTATCTCAGTTTTTAGTAAATTCCGGGATCAGTGAGATGTTTGAAGAAAGAATCAGGGTAATGTGACAGACAGCAATATTGTAACTTATTTTTGTAAAAATCCTCCCGCAATGAATCACAGAACGCCACTAGCCTTCTTCCTAACTCGCTGTAGCTTCACTTTAAATTCCTTTGACTGATGCATTACCCCGCCTATGCCACGTAATGGTTACAAATAGTTGGGACGTCGTGGGGTGGGGGGTGGGGGAACACAGAAAATGAAAGCTGCAGTAGCAATAAGTGGAAGCTAGAGGTAAAGGACCGTGAGGTGGCTCGGTGGCTTAGTGGTCAGCACTACGGCATCGTAGTTCGAGACGAATCCAAGTTCGGTTCCAGCCTCAGGCGACTGTCTGTGGGGAATTTGTGCGGCCTCCCCGTCTCTTCGTGGGTTTTCTCCGGGTGCTCCGGTTTTCTCCGACAGTCCAAAGATGTGCAGGTCAGGTAAGTTGGTCATGCTAAATTGCCCATTGTGTTTGGTGCATTAGTCAGAGAGAAATGGGTTCATCTTTAGATTGTTGGTGTGGACTACTTGCAGACTTTCTCTTCAAACCTGACTCTGATGTATTTCGCTCTCTGCCTTTTTTGGGGGTTAGCGGATGCTATCTATTTCACTCCTAGTAATATGACCCCGGGAAATCTGGTTTTATTTCTCTGGAACTCCCTTCCTCAGACAGTAATAAAAGTCCTGGGTAATGGGTTGAGTTTATTTCACACAGCTACAGAGCACTCCATATATCTGCCGTGCCCTTCCTATTTATTACCAGTCTGCTCCAGGCAACCAGACTCTGATTTCATTCTAGATTGAGCGCAGTCACCAGCTTACAGAGCTTGTCAGGTAAGGTCTGTTTCACTGACACTTACTCAATGCCAACGTCAGTCAAGGCAAGGTTATCCAGTCCAGCCGCATCTGACATGGGGATTGTGATCAGCACCAATAGGAACAGGCAGAGTGTCTGCATTTTGAGATTTGTCAGCATCCTTGAACCGTGCTATACAGAAAACACATAAAAAACTGAAACGGGTAAGAAAAACAACTCGTTCAATTCGTACTACATTGGCAAGAGTGTGAAAGAGATACAGGGACACACATGCCAACAAACAGAAAATGTCTCTTTATCGTCCTGGGTAGTGCTTGTCCATTAATTAAGCAGAAGTACTGGCTATCTCCCATGGGTGAGATTGGAGTTTCTTCCAGAAGTTATAGAGTATAGCTAACCTTTCAGAATAGGTGCAATGGGCCCACGGCTCTCTTGCAGGTAAATTAAAGGAGATGTGTACTCAGTCTCCATGTACAACAGAAGATCGACAATGTGCACTTACGTAGTATCTTTCAAGAATTGATACGTCCCACAGCATATTGCTAAGGTTCCCAGTACTACACTGATCACAAACTGACCCTGGTGTAGGTCCAGTTATTCACAACATCTCAACAATTCGGATGGGTGAATCAAATGTAAAATATCCAGATTTTATGACGGTTCAAACCTGTGCATAATTGTGACCGATGTAAAGGAGGTAAGGAGCTTTCAGAAAGGTATAAGCAAGTTCAGTAAATTGGTAAACTCACGGAAGGGGCAAATGTGAAATTGTCCACGTCTGTAGGAAGTAAGGGACAGAATTGCAGAGTATTGTTCAAATGGTGATAGGATGGGGCAATATTGGCATAGAGTCACAGAGAAAAACAGCACAGAAACAGACCCTACGGTACAACCCATCCATGCCGACCAGATACCCCAAACCAATCTTGTCCCACCTGCCAGCACCCGGCCCATATCCTTGCAAACACTTCCTGTTAATGTACCCATCGAGATTCCTTTTAATTTTGCAATTACACCATTTCCTCTAGCTGCTCATTCCATACACGTACCACCGTCTGCGTGAAAATGTTGCCTCGAGGTCGCTTTTATAGCTTTCCCCCTCTCATCATAAACCTGAATAAGGATAGGAGGGCTCGGCTGGGATACTTTTTCACTGCGGAACTGTAGGTTGAGGGATGACATGATAGAGGTTTATAAAATCAGGAGGGTCATAGATGAGGTGAATAGCAAATATCGGGGTGTTCAAAACTGGAGTGTTTTGGTGAGAAGAGAGAAATCTATAAAGGGCATGAGGGTCAACGTTGTTACACAGAGGATTGTGGATTGTGTGGATTGTGTGGATTTCATGTGTGGATTGAACTGCCAGAGGAAGAGGTAGATGCAGGTCAATTAACAACATTTAAATGACCTTTGGACAGATACATGAATGGGAAACGTTCAGAGGGATATGGGCCAAATGCAGCGAAATGGAATTAGTTTAGTTTGGGAACCTGATTGATAAGAATGGGTTGCACTGAAGGGTCTGTTTCCGTGCTGTATGAATTAATGACTCTGTAGATGTCCTTGTCCAGAATTTACTGAAATCCAACATGAAGGTGAAGCAGGGTAGTAACATGTTAGAAAGACAAAAAGTGTGTTGGCCTTCATTGCCCGAGGATTTTAGTACAGCTTGAACATTTACATACTTGGTGACACTAGAGGTTGGCAGAGTATTTTGTACATTATTGATCCAGGTACCGATGGAAAATGATGCCTACTATGAGGAGATAGCAGCAAAGGTTTACCAGAATAATTGCTGCTGTGCCAGGTTCGTCCTATGAGGAAAGTTGGGGTTCGGTGGGCCTGCATTCACTGGATAATGCATGAAGGTGAAATGCCTCGCTGATGTGTATAGAATTATGAAAGGACTCAGGATGCAATGATGATGTTTCCTCTGGCCTGGGAGTCCAGAGAAAGGGGGCAGGGTCTCAGGATACACACAGGACACCATTTCCGACTGGGATGCTGAGAAATGTCTTCACTCAGGCAATGGTGACCATCTGGAGACGTTCTCCACAAAGGGTTCTGGAGGCAAAGTCATTGTGTTTTTTTTTAAAGAAAGAAACATGTAGATTTCCAGAATCTAAAAGTGTCAGTGGGTCTGAGAAAATAAAAAACAGGTATGGGACTTCGTGATAAAGGGTCAGCCAGGATCATATCGGAAGGTGGAGCAGGGCTGATTGGAAGGTCACCCTTTCTCCCATCGCCCATTCTCTCCTATTCTTAGCATTTATTATCACATATTCAGCTTCTGATCTGCCCGCCCATTTCATATATTATGGAACAGTCCAAACTCTCTAAAAACTATCAAGGACAGAGCCTAGACCCTAACCTGAGTGTTAGGTGTTGCATTGCAGATGTGGTTCGATTGGTCAATCTACTCGGATTTAAGCAAAAGACACTTCATTCTTACCTCACAGTTAGAAAACACGGAAAACAATCAAGGTTGTATTGGAACAGTTACTTATTGGTAGTTACTGTATCGGGTCTGTTAATGTGTTCCATAGTTAGTTTATTTTAAATTTCGCTTTGTTTCGTTCGTGTTTCAATTGTATTGTTTAATTAACTTCTGTTCTACTTAAAGCCGCATGGTTTGACCAATTGCATTAAACCGGGAATATCCACTTTACATCTGCCTTTAAAATAGGAAGAAGTTAGAGTCTCGGCTACCTTCTTAAAACATTTTGAGGGGTTCTGGCCCAGACCCATAACAAAAAAAAAGCTACGTACTCTGCTTCTTCTTGAGAACACATCTCTTTGAAGAGAAACAGAACAGAACCAATCCCTCTTAAAGGTGCATGTTATCACACACAGCCCTCTGTCTCTCTCTTTCTCTCTGCTCCATCTCCACCTATCTGCTCAACTCTAACCTTCCCCCACACCACACTCTAAATACTCCTTATTCTCTGCTGCTATCAGTTGTGATGAAGGGGAAACAGACTCAAAGCATTAAATCTGGTTGCTTCCCACAGTTGCTGCCAGTGATTCGCGGTTCACCATATTCATTTCAAAGACAGTTAGGGATGGATAATGGTGGTTGTTCTCGCCAGTGAATACACCAGCGTGTGAAAGCGGAGGTTTTTCCACTGCGAACTCGGAGGTTCGAAAACTGCACTCCCCTGCAGACACCGTACTGTCTCTGAGCACAGATACTTCCAAACTGCAAATCAAGCTTAGGTTTATGCCTCCTGGAACACAATTTTCAGATAATCACCCCCTCAATGAGACATAAGAATGAACAAATTTCAGGCTCCATTACATTAGCACTGAGCTGTTGTTCCTTGACCTGCAGGCTTTTGGTCTATGTGATGTTGGTATGGATCACGCAGGTATGTACCAACCTACCCACAGTATAGCTGGAAAATATCATTTACCATCCATCTGAATAATATTGTTATTGAAGAATTAGAATTCATCGGATTAAGCAGGACCGGGGGTGGCACAGTGTTTTAGTGGTTAGCACTGCTGCCTCAGCGCCAGGGACCCAAGTTCCATTCGAGCCTCGGGCGACTGTCTGTGTGGAGTTTGCACGTTCCTCCGGGTGCTCCGGTTTCGTCTCACAATTCAAAGATATGCAGGTAATGTGAATTGGCCATACTAAATTGCCCATAGTGTTAGATACATTAGTCAGAGTAAATGTGGGAAATGTATGTGGGTATGTTACTCTTCAAAGGGTCGGTGTGGACTTGTTGGGCCGAAGGGCTTGTTTCCACACTGTAGGGAAACTCGTCCAATCATTACCTTGTGAAATCTGGTATTTGTAAATATACCGTTCTGACTTCAACTACATGTTTCAGACAGAGAGAGACAAGCTGACAAAAAAAAAAGTGTGAGAGAGAAAAACAGACGCAGAGAGAAACAGTGAGAGAAGGAGATGCAGAGAAAATGAGACAGAAAGACAGTTTGTGGGTGTGTGAGAGAGAGAGATGGAGAGACAGAGGCAAGGAGTAACACAGAGAGTAAGAGACAGAGAGAGACAATCAGACGTGCAGAGTGGGATAGAGTGAGAAAGGAGGACAGACAGAGGTGACAGTGACAGAGAGAAAACGACAGAGAGTGAGAGGCAGAGAGGGAAAGAGCGAGAAAGAGATGGAGAGTGAGGCAGCAGGGAGACAGAGAGACATACATGGGGAAGAACAAGAAAAAAGGACAGAGAGAGAACGGCAGTGAGAGATCGAAAGTGACAGAGAGATGGTGCGAGAGAAAGACACTGAAAGACACGGACAGACAGTGAATGAGGGAGAGTCAGAGACAGTAGAAACAGAGAGATACACAAAGAGAGAGAGATCGATGGAGACAGAGACATGGAGGGGGAAGATCAAAAAGAGGAAAAGAAACAGTCAGTGAGAAAGAAAGTTACTGTGTGTGTGAACAAGAGATACTGCGAGGGAGTGAGGAAAACAGTGAGATACACTGAAAGAGAGAGAGTGGGAGACAGTGGGAGAGGAAGGCTCAAAGGGACAGAGGTGCTGAGACAGAAATAGTGAGAGGGAAAGACAGTGAGAGAGGTAAAGAGATGTATGAAGAAAGGAGACTGGGATAGAGGGAGAATGAGACAAACAATGGGAAACAGGAATAGAGGAGAGGCATTGAGAGAGAAAGGGAGAGTTACAGAAAAAGAAATACAGAGTGACAGAGAATGTGTGTGCACGTGAGAGGGAGAGAGAGAGATACCATGAAGGACAGCGATCGAGAGAGATGGAGTGAAAGAAAGAGCAAGTCAGAGACAGAATAGAAACAGAGAGATGCACGAGGAGAGAGAGAGATAGTGAGAAAGACATGGGGAGCAAGAAAGAGGAACAGAACAAGTCAGTGAGAGAAAGAGAGGCAACATGTCTGTGAAAGAGAGATACTGTGACTGAGAAAGCAAGACAGTGTTATAGAGGGGGTTGTCAGATACAGTGAGATGCACAGAAAGAGAGAAAGTGGGAGACAGAGAGAGATAGTGGGAGAGAGAGATACAGTGGCGGGGGGTGGGGTGGGGGAAAGAAGGACAGGCAGAATGAGAGTGTGCGTCGGTTAGACCGAGAGAGGGAGAGGTACTGTGACAGAAAGAGAGAGAGGGAGAGACAGTGACAGAGAGAAGGAGAGAGAGAGAGAGAGAGATAGAGACAGAAAGAACGAAAGAGAGAGAGAGTGTAAGAGAGACATAGGGAAAGATTGAGAAAGATGGACAGAGAGAGATCGAGAGTGAGAGAGGGCCAGTTGGAGAGAGTGAGACGAGATACAAAGACACTGTAAAGGACAGAGAGAGAAAAAGTCAGAGAGACAGGAATTCAGAAACAGAGGAGACACACACAGACACAAGGAGGGTGTGTGTGTGAGAGAGATAGACATGAGTGGAGGGAACGAGCAAGAAAAAGGAACAGGGAGAGTTATTGAGCGAGAGAGTTGTTGAGGGAGACAAGACAGTGAGAAAGAAAAGAATAATGACACAGACAGTGGAAGAGAAAAAGAGCGAGTGAGATAGAGGGAGAATCAGGGAGAGAAAAAGAGACAGTAGAAGAGAGACACTGAGATGAGAAAGTGGGAGACAGTGAGTTACAGAGGGAGAGAGAGAGATTGAACCAAATGAAGACAAACAGAGAGAGGCATAAAAAAGATTCGCCAACCTGAATCACCTCTTCTCTGAACCAGTTAAAGAGTCTGCCCTTCAGCCCTCAATTTATGTCACTGTCCCTGTTGGGCCACTCCTTCTTTTCATTCAGACATTTACATCTTGCAAAACATTCTCTTGGCCAAACAAACCACAGCAAGTCCATCCAGGTTAACAGGGATAGAATGTAAAGTGTAAAAACAATCTGATAACATTTGCATGATCCTTTGCTTCAAACCAATTTAATGCCAATACTCTGGTGGTTGTTTTCAAACTCTCCTCAAGGTGAGACATTTATTCAGCAACTAACAATTCAATGTGTGTGTTTAATTAAATACACTCTACAAAAGTATTGCATGCAATAAATACTGTCAGAAGCAAGTACTTCATCTGAAGAAATACTTTTATATTGAACTCTCCACTGAAACCTACTCTTCCATCATAAGATCAGCGGCAATGTGCAATTTACTTAAACAAGCTGACATCTGGCAAGTGGACAACCTGACAGTGAAGCATTGCCTCACCACTGCTCCTGATAATGCGTCAGTCTGTATACTCTGTAGTTTAATTTGCTTCCATTTAAATCAAAGATTTTAAATATTTCATCGTTTGTAACAAATTTGAGTTCCAATCATGAGCAAAAGCTCAATACGATTTCATCATTAAATCCAGGGGAAGGTAAAGATTGTTGTTAATTAAAGCAAGCGGTGCGTAAAGCTGACGTTGGGTGGGAGGGGCATCATGTAGTTCAGTGGGAATGAACAGGTTTCTTTAAAACATGCTGATGTTAAACCCCAGGCCTGGGGATTCAGAACAACCTTTTAAATTCAGGACAGTAGGACGAAAAAAAAACGAATTAAGAGAGAAAACAACATGAAATTAAACCAGTGAGAGAGATGAAAGTGTTTGACAAAGCTTTCTACAGATAAAGCGAAAGCTGATCAGAAAATACAAATATGTACTAGAGTGGCAGCGAACGATCATGATCACTGCAACCAATATTCTGAGTATTTCGAAAGTTGATCTTCAGATGTTGGGATTGTATTAATTTTCAGTACGACTTCTGTTCACTAATGACCAATTCATGGATCTGCTCATTTTCACTAGGACATTGCTTCTGTTGTATTATTGAGAAGTGGAGTGAATGTTCCTCTCTGAAGACAGACCCAAAATATCATCTTTTTTCACTGTTTTCCATAGCGTCACAATGGCAAGTTTTCCTGCCTCTGCCAGTTGTCGGTGCATAACTGTCTTTTCTGATTACCTTTTGCTTTGTCTCTAGAAACCTATTTCAAACACTTGTTTAGGTCTCATGTCAGTTTAATTTCATATTGTTGTCGGTTACTGCATTATTTTGTTAATCCTGAATTACTGAATATAAAAGTGTTCCTAAGCACCAGGCGCAGGGCTTAACGTCTGCTTTATATATATATTCTTTTAAAAAATAACTTTTTTTGAAAAATTCAACCTGTTCTGAAATGTTAATGCACAGCTCTGGAGCATGTGTCGGGACACTACCACTGTACTACAAGATACCTCTTCCACCCAACATCAGCTTTACGCTCGTCTTCATTTAATTAACAACAATCTTTACCTTCCCATGGATTCCATGATCAGATCCTGTTGAGCTTTTGCTCATGATTGAAACTCAAATTTCTTACAAATGATGAAACCGTTAGAACCTTTGATTTAAATGCAAGTGAACCAAACTACAGACTATCACATTATCAGGAGCAGTGGGGAGTCAAGGCTTAACTGTCAGGTTGTCCACTTGACAGATGTCAGCTGGGTTGTGTCTTTGAGTAAAGTGCACATTATCGCTGATTTTGTGAGGGAAGGTTATGCTTCCAGTGGAGAGATCAGTATAAAAGTATTTCTTCAGATGAAGTACTCGATTCCGACAGTAGAATTGGACCCAAAACCCTATTTTCCTCATTAAAAGAAAAGTAGTGTTTATTTAATTACACAGACAGGAGTGTTCCCTCCCAATGGGGAATACTTCAGCGGTCCAGGACATTCGACCTCAGACATTTGGATGACCATCCTCCAAGGCGGATTTCGGGACAGGCAGCAGCGAATAGTAGCCGAACAGAGGCTGACAGCTTAGTTCAGTACCCACAGTGAGGGCCTCAACCGGGAACTTGTGTTCATGGCACACTACAGATGTCCACCATTGCACTATACACACTCACACGCACTCCCATATACGCACACATAGACAAGGACGCACGTGGGAAGCTAGGGAAGTAATTTCTAGGCCAGTTGCTGAGATATTCATATCATCGATAGCAACAGGTGAGGTGCCGGAAGACTGGGGTTTGGTTAACATGGATGGGAAAGATGGGAAGGAAAACCCAAGGAACTATAGACCGGTGAGTCTGACATCAGGGGTGGGACGGTTGTTGGAGTGAATCCTGATGTAAAGCATTTCCATCTATTTGGAAAAGCAAGGAATGATTCGGGATATGCAATATGGTTTTGTGCATGGGAATTTGTGTCAACATTGACTTGATGGTTTGAAGAATTGTTGAAGATGATTGATAGGAAGGCATTTGGCATGCTTTCCTTCATTGGCCAAAGCATGTAGTATTGGAGTTACGAGAACATATTGCAGCTGTTCAGGACTTTGCTTAGGCCGCTTTTGGAATATTATGTGCAATTCTGGTCTCCCTCCTATTGGAAGGATGTTCGGAAACTTGAAAGCATTCAGAAAAGATTTACAAGGATGTTGCCAGGGTTGGAGGATTTGAGCTACAGGGAGAGGCTGAATCGGCTGGGGCGGTTTTCCCTGGAGTGTCAGAGGCTGGGGGGTGACCTTGTCGAACTTTATATAATCATGAGCAGAATGGATAGGATATATAGACAAGGTCTTTTCCCTGGGGTGGGAGAGACCAGAACTAGAGAGGATAGGAAATGCGAGAAGGAAGGTCTAAAAGTGACCGAAGGGGCAACTTTTTCTCGCAGAGGGTGGTGTGTGTATGGAATGAGAGTCCAGAGTAAGTGGTGGATGCTGGTACAATTACAGAATTTAAAAGGCATCTGGATTGGTACATGACTAGAAAGGGTTTGCAGGGATATGGGTTGGGTGCTAGCAGGTGGGACGAGATTAGGTTGGGATATCTGGTCGGCATGGACGGGTTGGACCGAAGGGTCTGTTTCCATGCTATACATCGACATGACTCTATGAAAGAAGAGCATTGGACATGATCTATATGGAATTCAGTGAGGCACTTGAAAAGGTTCCTCATGGTAAACTGTTTAGCAAAGTAAGATCATGTGGAATATCGGGAGAACTAGCCATTTCACTGTAGAATTGGCTCAAAGGGAGGAGACAGAGGGTGTTGGTGGATGGTTATTTTTCTGTCTGGAGGCCTACGACCAGTGGTGTCGCACAAGGATCGGTGCTGGGTCCACAGTGTTCAATCAGTTACATAAATGACTTGGATGCGAAGATAAGAGGCATAGTTCCTAAATGGAAGATGGTTAAAGTTGGACGTGCAGTCGACAGCGAAGATGCTTACCTCAGAGTACAACAGGATCTTGATCAGATGGGCCTCTGGTCTGAGGAGTGGGAGATGGATTTTAATTTAGATAAATGCGAAGTGCTGCATTTTGGGAAGGCAAATTAGGGCACGGCTTGTACACTTTATGGAATGGTCCCTTGGAGAGTTGCTGAACAAAGGGACTTTGGAGTGCAGGTTCATAGTTCCTTGATAGTGGAGTTGCAGGTAGACAGCATAGTGAAGAAGGCATTTGGTATACTTTCCTGTCTTGGTCAGAACATTGAGTATAGGAGTTGGAAGGTCATGTTTTGTCTGCACAGGACATTGGTTAGGCCACGTTTAGAATGCTGTGTTCACTTCTGGTCTTCCTGATGAAGGAACGATGCTGTGAAATTTGAAAGGGTTCTGAAAAGATTTATAAGGATGTTGCCAGTTTTGGAGGGTTTGAGCTGTAGGGAGAGGCTGAATTGACTGGGGCTATTTCCCCTGGAGCATCGGAGGCTGAGGGGTAACCTTACAGAAGTTTTTAAAATTAAGAGGGGTATGGAGAGGGTGAAGAGCTATAGAATTTTCCCCTGTGTGGGGGATTCCAGAACTGGAGGGCATAGGTTTAAGGAGAGGGAAAAGATTTGGGAGAGATCTAGGGGGGAAATTGTTCATGCAGATGGTGGTGTTTATATGAAATGCGCTGCCAGAGGAAGTGGTGGATGTGTGTACTGTTACATTTAAAAGGCACGAGGATGGATATTTCAATAGGAAGCGTTTGGAAGGAAATGGGGGAAATGCGAGCAAATGGAACTGGACTAATTGAGGATATTTGGTCTTCATAGACGAGTGGGACCGAAGGGTACTGATCAGCTCCATGACTCCTTGATTCTACTTGGAGACTTGCATAGCATCGAGGCCAGGCCCATCCTTCACAACACCGGGAACTGGTAGAATCTCAGTACGGAGTGACACTTGTTGTTTGTGCACCTAGTGTCTATGCACAGCTTGATGCAACCCCACACAAGGGTGGGGGGGCATCATGTTGTGGGCGATGTTGGGTATGTTTGCATACTACATTCGCTTGGCGCCTGCCCCATCCATTGTGCCGTCGCCACTTTGTGACCACTTCCGAAAACCCAAAACTTGATTCTGCACCAATTCACACGCAGCCGCCCTCACACGCTCCTGAACACTTTCCCCAATTCGAAACACTCCACCCCACTCCACCCCCACCAGAGGACTACCGTTGGAATGATAATAAGAACACATCCTGCAGTTAGAAACCAGGGGCTCTCGAGTTTGAGACACTGTTACCGCCACCTTTGTGTGGCATTGTATCTGTCTCTCTGTTCCTGTCTCTGTTTCTCTTTCCCTCACCCTCACTCCCCGACTCTCTCTTTAGTGGGTGTTAGTGGATCGTTCTGGAGGCCTATAAACAGCGGTGTCCCACAAAGATCGGTGCTGGTGCACTGTGTTTTCTCAGTTACATAAATTACTTGGATGAGAACATAGGAGGCAGAGTACCTAGGTGGCAGATTTCACTAAAATTGGAGGTGCAGTGGATAGCGAAGAGCTTCCCTAGAGTTAGGGGGGATATGGGTGAAATGAAAGCAAATGGGACTGTATTAATTGAGGATACTTGGTCTTAATGGTGAGTTGGACCGAAGGGTCTGTTTCTATACTGAACAGTTCCATGACTCTGTGACTGTATTTGGAGCGTTGCAAGGCTACGAGGCCAGTCCCATCCTTCCCAGCACCGGGGACAGAGAGAACCATCACTACGGAGTGACACTTGGTGTTTGTGTGCACACAGCGTGATGCAGCCGCACACAAAGGGGGGCCATCAGGGTGAGGGCGGTGTTGGGTATGTTCATCCCCCCTTATCTACGGTTTTGTACTTGGACTCCCTGCAGACACAGTCTATCTTAGGCTGCCAGATGAAGTGGAAGTTGCCTCGGGTGACTGAAACAGTGCAGTTTTAGGGATGGGCCAGATCAGCGCCATGTCCAAGAACAGAGAGTGCATCACACCTGGTAACTAGGTTTTTAATCATAAATGGGGCGGGAGTGGTACTCCTAAAAGACCAGTGCCTGCTTCACTTTGGTCGTGCACTCCTCCCTAGATTTTATGCACACCCCAAACCCTCTGAGCTATTTTCCCAGCACCTTTAGGCAATCTTTCCTGCTTGTTTAGGGAATGAAGGATCAGTCATCCGAGTTCCCACAGAACATGGCCGCACACTTGCCTCAATTTCCCTTGGTTCCCAAAGCCAGTTGGAACTGATCCCAGATGGTCATGAGTCTGTGCACTGACAGCGGGTCCCAGCAGAAAACGGCGACAAAATCCGTGCACGGGGAGGCGTTGACGTGCAGGCCTCTACTGCTGGAATAGTCTCCTTTGTCAGCATCACATCCATCCTGATGGACTCAGCAAAGGGTTCTATACAGCACTCAAACAAGGCCAGTGAAAGTGGGCAGCCCTGCCTAACCCGGGATCTGACGGGGAAGCTTCCAGATCCCACCCGTTTATTGAGACTGCGCGAACGATGTTGTTGTGGTGCAGTCGGATCCAATTGCAGACTCCCTCCCCAAAGACAGTTTTGGAGAGTAGGTCCCACATGGAGGTGTGTGTGATATTCCGTCAAAAGCCTTCTCCTGGCCCAGGCTGATGAATTCAGTTTATTGAGGACATGACAAAGATGGTTAGTGAGACAAAAGTGGACGATATTGATTTCAGTCCTCCTCATGACAGACTGGTACAAAAGCTTGCTATCAGGGATGAGATGGCAAGATGTATACAGAACTGGAGTAGTAGGAAGACAGAGGGGGCAGTGAATGAATGGTTTAAGGAATGGAGACTTGTGATTATTGGTGTTCTGCAGGGATCAGTGCTGGGAGCTCTGCTGTTTATAGTCGATTTGGAGGAAAACGTGGTTGGTTATTTAATAGGTTTGCATATTATACAAATATTGTTGGAATTTCAGATAGTGAGGAAGATTGTCAGAGCAGTTGGAGTTGAGATTACATATAGTGTGGAAACAGGCCATTTGGCCCAACAAGTCCACATCGCCCCACCGAAGCGCAACCCACCCATACCCCTACATTTACCCCTTAGATAACACTACGGGCAATTTAGCACGGGGAGAACGTTCAAACTCCACACAGTCAGTCGCCTGAGGCGGGAATTGAACCCTGGTCTCCGGCGCTGTCAGGCAGCAGTGCTAACTACTGTGACATCGTGCCGCCCAACAAAAGGGAGGTGATCCATTTTCAAAGGTCAAGTGTAGATTTAATAGTGAATGGTAGAACCCTTAGGAGTATTAACTTGCAGAGCGCTGTGGGTGTGCAGGTTTACAGATCATTAAAGGTGGCAGCTCAGGCTTTTAAGGGAGTGAAAAATGCCTATGGCATGCTTGCCTTCACTGGAAGGGGCATTGAGGATATGGATAGATGAGTTACGCTGGAGCATCATAGAACTTTAATGAGGCCACACTTGCGATACTCTGTGCAGTTCTGGTCACCAGAAGAATGTGGATGCTTTGGAGATGGTACAAAAAAGGTTTACCCGGATGTTGTCTGGTGTGGGGAAGTTTAGCTGTGAAGAAAGGTTGGATAGATTGGGGCTGTTCTCAATAGAATGCAGGAGGTTGAGGGAGCTGATCGAGGTTTATAAGATTGTCAATGGCGTGGACAGAGTGGACAGTATGAGGCTTTTTTCCCAGGTTGAAGGGGTACAGGGACCACAGGTTCAGGGTGCGAGAGAGGGAGGAAGGGAGAAGTTTAAAAGAGATGTGAGTGACAAGTTTTTCACAGAAAGGCTGCTGAGTGCCTGCATTGTGCTTCCAGAGGAAGTGGTGGAAACAGACACGACAGCAGCTTTCAAGAAACACCTGGACGAAGACATGACTAGGAAGGGAAGAGAGGAATAGGAATCCTGTAAGTGAAGACAGTTGTAGAAAGTAAGGACAAAATGACTTGTCACAGGCTTGGAGGGCCGAAGGGCCTGTCGCTGTGCTGCGTTGATCTTAGTTCTCTTCTTCTCTGTGTTCTACGATCTAAGACCTGAGCAGGCTGCAGCTCCATGAGAGCTATTTGAGATTGTGAAACAGCAGTAATTTTAGTTTCTGGCATTACAGCAAATAATCAACACTTGACCAGCATTGCAGAGTAGAAAGGAATCATGATTTAACTACTGCTACATTGCTCTATATGGGACCTTGATGTGCATCAATTGTCATCATGCCATCTTTGCACGCAGTGAGATTTCTCATCAGCCAACTCCTAGGTTTGGAAAGCTTTCAAAAACGTCTGGCCTGAAAATCAACTTTCGGCTGACATATTTTATGTTTGATGTTGGTGAGAGAGACAATCCCTGGGATCTTGCTCTGCCATCTCTAAACAAAAAAATTCCCTGACTTTTAATTGATCCCGTTTCTTTTATCCCAGGGAATTATTATTCGCTTGGAAAATCCAAAGAGAGAGTGAGAGAGTTTGGGCAAGGTGAACATTGAAAAGGGCATCCGCCAAGAGGAGAACACAATCCTGAGGCCTATTCCACAGGCCGCACTCCGTGGGGCCACACTTCAGTTGTGTCCCTTTATTTTCCCAAAGACTGGTTTCATCTGTTGGACCCTAGTTTTTTTAACAGTCCTCTGGTTAATTGGGTCCTGTCAGATTATGGGCCTATCATTTTAAAACAGGTTTGAAGCCTGGGGTTAAAGTAACCAAGGTCTTCAGATTTGACACAAAGCTTTTAACTCCCACGTCCCCACCCACAGCGAGTGTCTGAATGACAGAACTTCCCAAAGAGGAAAGTAAAATCCTAAATGTCAAACTGTCTCTAAAAGACTTGTTATAATGTCAGAGTAATAATGTGTGAATGTTCACATTGAGAGTGAGAGAGAGACTTGTAAATGGGAGAGAGGCAGGAGAAAGACAGACAGGGTGGGTGGGAGAGAGAGACATTTGAGATTGTGAAGTAGCAGTTATGTCAATGCCTGTAGTTGCAACAAATACTGAACATTTAAGCAGCCCCCATCAGAAATATGGAACTAATCTTGCTGCTGACAGGTTTCTGCCTGTGAGATCATGCTGTGCTCTGACAGCCTGCGGCAATGCGATCGAAGCAACGAGCGTTTCAATAAACCAATAGCTTTAATGCTGCCAGATGGGTCTATAATTGAAATCCCTGAACTTTTTCCCAATTTGATCGTACTCGGGTTTGCTGAGAAATGTTTTGTGTGAAGGAATAACCTCTTGCTGTATAATGTGTTTGAAAACCAAGCCGCCTCTCCAGTTCCAATAACCTTTTTCTCTCCCACTCTATCCGTCCACCCCTTGCAGGAATTCCTATTTTGAAACGACGACAGGACAAGAAATCCTTGCCTTGCATAGACCTTTCCTTCAGAGGGGAGTGGCGGACATCAGCCTGAGGCCTATTCGACAGGCTGCACCCCATGGGGCCCGTGTGAGTTGTGTCTACTTTTTAGCCTGACGTTTGATTTCCTCTGGGATGCCCTCGATTTTTAAAGGTCTCTGGCTAACTGAGATTGATTGTGGCTCTGTTATTTTAATGCAAGTTTGAAGCCTGTGGTGAAAATAAACAGGGCCTTGGGATTTGACACAAGCATGTTAAGTATCTGACACACAGAACTCCAAAAAGAGGAAATTAAAACCCTGAATGTGAAACTCTCCTTAAAAACTTGATATAATGTCAGAGTAATGTGAGGTGTGTGGGGCAGGATGGACGAGACAGGATAAAGACAGAGTGAAAGAGCGCGGGGGAGAGAGAGAGCGTTACAGCTGGCAGTCACACTGACATCAGGAAAATCTCAGAGGGAACCTCAGCAAATATCCCCACGGTCCGGCCAGTTCTTCGAGGCGACTGAGGGGTCATTGTTTAATGTTTTCAAACTGCACAGCTAACCTTTAGAAAGCATACAAATCCTTAAACTGTTAAAAAGGAAAGGAGGAATGATCAAGCTGTTCTGTGCTAGAGTTAACATGACAATGTTCACTGAGATCCAACGAAGTTGAAGTTCTGACATTAATGTCTCAACTGGACAGGCAGCTCTCTGGGAGGGGATTGAGAGACATTGCAATGTGTCTGACACTCTGGGGTGGAGACAGTAAACCCCTCAGGGACTAAAAATCTGCAGAAGAATATGTCAAATTAATTCTCATGTTTTTTCTCTATCTGTCGAGAGATAGAGCAGCTCCATCTGTCTGGTAGAGATTGTCTGTGGTGGGGGGTGTTCCGGGGTTGGGGGGAGAGAAAGCGGGACAGACAGATTGATGTACATGTGTGTGTCGAGAGAGAGGGATAGACAGAGATAGATTATTTGGTATCTGCAGCAACAGTTGACACTGAAACAGCTTCACACAGGAGAAAAGAATTAGATTCTCGGGCCGGCTGCTGCTGTAGTGCTGGGCTGGGAACAATGTCAGCTGAGTTGTATCTTTGAGTAAAGTGCACATTATCGCTGATCTTATGAGGGAAGGATATGCTTCAGTGGAGAGATCAACATAAAAGTAGTTCTTCAGGTGAAGTACCCGTTTCTGACAGTAGCATTGGACACAAAACCCTGTTTACCTCATTAAAAAAAGAGCAGAGTTTATTTAATTAAACATACGCACAATGAATTGTTGGATGATGAATAAATGTCTCGCCACGAGGACAGTCTGGAAGCATCCACGGGAATGTAGTCATCAAATGGGTCCGAAGCAAAGCGATATGCAAATGGAATCAAATTGTATTTGCACTTTGCATTTACCCCTGTTGACCTAAGAGATGGGTGAATGTGCTGTTGTTCGTTTGGCCATGAGATTGTTTTGCAAGTCGTACTAAATTGGAGGAAGGCAAATTTTGACGGTATTTGCCAAGAACATTCAATATCGGATTGGAAGCAGATACTCGCATTTAAAGGAACAGCCGTCAAAAATGAGATAATCAGAGTACAGAAGTAAGGTGGAATACAGGGCGGGTAGATGTAAGGTGGAGTAAACATTCACATTAGACACCCTGGACTAAAACCCTCTGAAATTGGGTCATGAGATGGGGAATTCATATTTAAACTAAGAGTCAGTGAGCTCTCTGGCTGAGACAGACGAGGCAATATGCAAGCTCAGGGGCAGCAGTCTGGAACAGGGGTAAGATAAAGGGAGGCCCCACAAATGCCTCAGCTAAAAGACAGTGAAGGAGCAAGTGAGGGCTGCAGAAGCTGGCGATCAGAGTGGAAAAGTGTGGCGCTGGAAAAGCACAGCAAGTCAGGCAACATCCGAGAAGCAGGAGAGTCAGCATTTCGGCCATCAGTCCATAATCAGGAATGTGGGGCGGGGGGAAGGGAACTGAAAGATAAACTGGGGGTTAGTTGATGGTGGGGCATGGGGGATGAGAGCTGGGAAGGTGATGGGTAAATGCAGGTGGGGAGAGGGTGATAGGTCGGAGGGGAGTGTGGAGCAGATTGTTGGGCAGGAAGATGGACAGATAGGACATATCACGTGGGCGTTGCTGAATTGGAGGTTTGTTTCTGGGATGAAGTGGGGGTAGGGGAGATGAGGAAACTGGTGAAGTTGATGTTAATTTCGCGTGGTCGGAGGGTCCCAAGGTGGAAGATGATGCGTTCCTCCTTCAGGTATTGGGTGGCTTGGACTTGGCGTGGTGGCGTCCCAGCTCTTGCATGTCCTTGGGACTGTCAGATTGGGAGTTGAAGTGTTCAACCACAGGGTTTGTTTGGTGCCTGTGTCCCAGAGATGTTTCCTGAAACAATCCACATGACGGTGTCCTGTCTCCAAATGTAGAAGAGACCATTTCGTGTGCAACCGACACAATAGATGAGGTGTTAGGATGCACAGAGAAATTTTTGCCAGATGTGGAAGGATCCTTGGGGCCTTTGTCAGAGGAAAAGGGGGAGGTGTGGATGCAGGTTTTACACAGCTTGCTGCGATAAGGAAGGTGTCGACGTGGAGGGTGGTTTGGTGGGGTGTGTGGGACTAACCAGGCAATTACTTTTGGAATACCTTCTGTGCACTGCTTCCACATTCACTCCGTGACTCGCTGGTGAGGTCCACCCACCCCCCACCAACCGACCCGTCACTCCCTGCACCTTCACCTGCCACCGCATGAAGTGTAAAACCTGCATTCAAACACCTTCCTGCTCACCCCTGTCCAAGGCCCCAAATGATCCTTCCACATCTGGCAACGATTTTTTTGTGCTTTCAAACACCTCATCTACTGTGCCTTTTGCTCTTGGTGGTGTCTCCTCCACATTGGGGATACAGGACGACAACCGATTCGAGATAGGCAATATGGCTTTGAGCATTCGAATTCGTGTCTAAATGACTTGATGTTTTGAAGAGGTTTGATGAGAAGGCGTTTGGTATGCATTTCATCATTGGACAGAGTATTAAGCATAGGAGTTGGGAGAGTATATTGCAACTGTACAGGACATTGGTTAGGCCGCTCTTGGCATATTATGTGCAATTCTGGTCTCCCCTCTATTGGAAGGATGTTCAGAAACTTGAAAGGTTTCAGAACAGATTTACGAGCATGGTGCCAGGGTTGGAGGATTTGAGCTACAGGGAGATGCTGAATAGTCTGCTGCTGTTTTCACTGGTGTGTCAGAGGCTGAGGCATGATTTTATAAAATCATGATGAGAATGAATAGGATAAATAGACAAGGTATTTTCCCTGGGGTGGGGGAGCCCGGAACGAGAGGGGATAGGTTGATGGTGAGAGGAGAAAGATATAAAAGTGACCGAAGGGGCAACGTTTTTCTCGCAGAGGGTGGTGTGTGTTTGGAATGAGGGGCCAGAGTAAGTGGTGGATGCTGTTAAATTACAGCATTTGAAAGGCATCTGGATGGGAACATGAATAGGAGTCTTTTGGAGGGATATGGGCCGGATGCTAGCAGGTGGGACTCGATTGGGTTGGGATATTTGGCCGGGATGGACGGGTCGGACCGAAGAGTCTGTTTCCATGCTGTACATCTCTATGACTCTGTGAAAGCACAGTGGTGGACGTGATCTATATGGACTTCAGTGAGGCACTTGAAAAGGTTCCTCATGGTAAATTGTTTAGCAAATTAAGACCATGTGCAATATCGGGAGAACTAGCCATTTCACTGTAGAATTGGCTCAAAGGGAGAAGACAGAGAGTTTTGGTAGATGGTTATTTTTCTGTCTGGAGGACTATGACCAGCGGTGTCGCACAAGGATTGGTGCTGGGTCCACAGTGTTCTGTCAGTTACATAAATGACTTGGATGTGAATATAAGAGGCATAGTTTCTAACTGGAAGATGGTAACAAAGTTGGAGGTGCAGTCGACAGCGAAGAAGCTAACCTCAGAGTACAACAGGATCTTGATCAGATGGGCCACTGAGCTGAGGAATGGCAGATGGATTTTAATTTAGATAAATGCGAAGTGCTGCATTTTGGGAGGGCAAATTAGGGCAGGACTTGTACACTGTATGGAGTGGTCCTATGGTGTGTTGCTGAACAAAGGGAGTTTGGAGTGCAGGTTCACAGTTACTTCATAGTGGAGTTGCAGGTAGACAGGAAAGTGAAGAAGGCATTTGGCATACTTTCCTGTCTTGGTCAGAACATTGAGTATAGGAGTTGGATGGTAATGCTTTGGCTGCGCAGGACATTGGTTAGGCCACGTTTAGAATGCTGTGTTCACTTCTGGTCTTCCTGATGTAGGAACGATGCTGTGAAATTTGAAAGTGTTCTGAAAAGATTTATAAGGATGTTGCCAGTTTTGGAGGGTTTGAGCTGTAGGGAGAGGCTGAATTTGACTGGGGCTATTTCCCCTGGAGCATCGGAGGCTGAGGGGTAACCTTACAGAAGTTTTTAAAATTAAGAGGGGTATGGAGAGGGTGAAGAGCTATAGTCTTTTCCCCTGTTTGGGGGATTCCAGAACTGGAGAGCATAGGTTTAAGGAGAGGGAAAAGATTTGGAAGAGATCTACTGGGTAAAATGTTCACG
This sequence comes from Chiloscyllium plagiosum, assembly GCF_037043375.1. Taxonomy (NCBI): domain Eukaryota; kingdom Metazoa; phylum Chordata; class Chondrichthyes; order Orectolobiformes; family Hemiscylliidae; genus Chiloscyllium; species Chiloscyllium plagiosum. Next base: position 23,818,513 of record NW_028270190.1, read on the forward strand.
CAGATTCTGGTGTGTGTATGAAATGCGCTGCCAGGGGAATTGGTGGACGTGTGTCCTGTTACTTTTAAAAGGCACCAGAATGGATATTTCAATAGGAAGAGATTGGAAGGAAATGGGGGAAATGCGAGCAAATGGAACTGGATTAATTGAGGATATTTGGTCTTAATAGACGAGTGGGACCGAAGGGTACTGATCAGCCCCATGGTTCTGTGAGACTATTTGGAATGTTGCATGGCAACGTGGCCAGTCGCATCCTTCCCAACACCGGGAACTGGTAGAATCTCAGTGCGCAGTGACACTTGGTGTTTGTGTACTGAGGGTCTATGCACAGCTTGATGCAGCTCAACACAAAGGGGGTGGGGGGAACATCAGTTTGAGGGCATAATAGCATTCTACATTCGCTTGGCGCCTGCCCCATCCATTGTGCCGTCGCCACGTTGTGGCCACTTCTGAAAACCCAAAACTTGATTCTGCACCAATTCACACGCAGCCGCCCTCACACGCTCCTGAACACTTTCCCCAATTCGAGACACTCCACCCCACCCCACCCCCACCCAGAGGACGACCGGTGGAATGATAATAAGAATACATCCTGCAGTAAGAAACCAGATGCTCTCGAGTTTGAGACACTGTTACCGCTACCTTTGTGTGGCACTATATCTGTCTTTCTGTTCCTGTCTCTGTTTCTCTTTCCCCGACCCCCACACCCTACCTCTCTCTTTAGTGGGTGATAGTGGATCGTTCTGGAGGGTTATAAACAGTGGTGTCCCACAAGGATCGGTGCTGGGCCAACTGTGTTTTCTCAGTTACATAAATTACTTGGATGTGAAAATAGGAGGCACAGTACCTAAGTGGCAGATTTCACTAAAATTGGTGGTGCAGTGGATAGCGAAGAAGCTTCCCTAGAGTTAGGGGGGATATGTTTGAAATGCAAGCAAATGGGACTTTATTAATTGAGGATACTTGGTCTTCATGGTGAGTTGGACCGAAGGGTCTGTTTCCGTCCTGAACACCCACATGACTCTGACTCTATTTGGAGCGTTGCAAGGCAACGAGGCCAATCCCATCCTTCCCAGCATCGGGGACAGGTCGAACCATCACTTCGGAGTGACACTTGGTATTTGTGTGCACACAGCTTGATGCAGCCGCAGACAAAGGGGCCATCAGGGTAAGGGCGGTGGTGGGTATGTTCATTCACCCCCACACCCCCCACCCCCACCCCCCCCCCCCCCGCCCACCTAATCGACGGTTTTGTACTTGGACTCCCTGTTGACACAGGCTATCTTAGGCTGCCAGATGAAGTGGAAGTTGCCTCGGGTGACTGAAACAGTGCAGTTTTGGGTGATGGGCCAGACCAGCGCCATGCCCAAGAACAGAGAGTGCATCACACCTGGTATCCAGGTTTTTACCCATAAATGGGGAGGGAGTGGTGCTCCTAAAAGACCAGTGTCTGCTTCAATTTGGCCGTGCACTCCTCGCTATATTTTATGCACACATCAACCCCTCCGAGCTATATTCCCAGCATCTTTAGGTAATCTGTCCTGCTTGTTTAGGGAATGAAGGATCAGTCAGCTGAGTTCCCACAGAACATGGCCTCACTCTTGCCTCAATTTCCCTTGGTTCCCAAAGCCAGTTGGAACTGATCCCAAATGGTCATGAGTCTGAGCACTGACAGCGGGTCCCAGCAAAAAATGGTGACAAAATCCTTGTACGGGGAGGCGTTGACCTGCAGGCCTCGACTGCCTGGAATAGTTACCCTTCTCAGGATCACATCCATCCTGATGGACTCAGCAAGGGTCTCTATACAACACACAAACACGCCGGTGAAAGTGGACAGCCCTGCCTCACCCGGGATCTGACGGGGAAGCTTCCAGATCCCACCCGTTTATTGAGACTGCGCGAACGATGTTGTTGTGGAGCAGTCGGATCCAGTTGCTGACTCCGTCCCCAAAGCCAATTTTGGAGAGTAGGTCCCACATGGAGGTGTGTGTGATATTCTGTCAAAAGCCTTCTCCTGGCCCAGGCTAATGAGGCAGGTGTCCACCCCTGACCTGTATGTCGGTGATCATACATCCTTCAGGAGTATGAGGCGCTCAGAGAGATTGTCCTGCCCAGTACAACACAGATTTGGTTGGAATGGATCACCGATCCCAGAGCAGACCAGACTCAGTTGGTGATGACCTTAAGACAGTATTTTGTAGTCTACACGCAGCAATGATATTGGCTTCAATTTCTAATTTCCTCCCTCCTCCCCCTTCCGCTTGTGGATGAGCGTGATGATACCTTTCTGATGTATTTGCTCATGGTTCCTGCCAGAAACAAACTGTCATACACCTCGTGCAGGTCCTGGCCAGTCAAATACCACCGAGCCGAATACATCTCGATAGAAAGCATGGTTTTGTGTAGAAGAGGCCATGCCTCGGTTAATGAATTAAGTTGATTGAGGACATGACGAAGATGACTGGTGACAGAAAAGTCGACGATATTGACTTCAGTCTTCCTCATGACAGACTGGTACACAAGCTTGATATCAGGGGTGAGATGGCAAGATGTATACAGAACTGGGGTAGTAGGAAGACTGAGGGGGCAGTGAATGGATGGTTTAAGGAATGGAGAGTTGTGATTATTGGTGTTCTGCAGGGATCAGTGCTGGGAGCTCTGCTGTTTATGGTCGATTTAGACGAAATCGTGGTTGGTTATTTAATAGATTTGCATATTATTGTGGGATTGCAGATAGTGAAGAAGATTGTCAGAGGATACAGAAGTTCGAGTTTAATCCGGAAAAATGGGAGTTGATCCATTTTCAAAGGTCAAGTGTAGATTTAATAGTGAATGGTAGAACCCTTAGGAGTATTAACATGCAGAGCGATGTGTGTGTGCAGGTTTACAGATCATTGAAAGTGGCAGCTCAGGCCTTTAAGGTAGTGAAAAAGGCCTATGGCATGCTTGCCTTCACTGGAAGGGGCATTGAGGATATGGATAGATGATTACGCTGGAGCATCAGAGAACTTTAGTGAGGCCACACTTGCGATACTGTGTGCAGTTCTGGTCACCAGAAGGATGTGAATGCTTTGGAGCGGGTACAGAAAACGTTTACCCGGATGTTGCCTGGTATGGGGGAAGTTTAGCTGTGAAGAATCGTTGGATAGACTGGGGCTGTTCTCAATAGAATGCAGGAGGTTGAGGGAGCTGATCGATGTTTATAAGATTGTTACTGGCGTGGACAGAGTGGACAGTATGAGGATTTTTTCCCAGGGTTGAAGGGGTACAGGGGCGACAGGTCCAAGGTGCGAGTGACGAAGGAAGGGAGCAGTTTAAAAGAGATGTGAAAGACACGTTTTTCACAGAAAGGCTGCTGAGTGCCTGAAATGTGCTGCCAGAGGAAGTGGTGGAAACAGACACGACAGCAGCTTTCAAGAAACACCTGGACGAATACATGAACAGGAAGGGAAGAGAGGAATAGGAATCCTGTAAGTGAAGACAGTTTTGGAAAGTAAGGACAAAATGACTTGGCGCAGGCTTGGCGGGCCGGACGGCATGTCACTGTGCTGCGTTGTTCTTAGTTCTCTTCTTCTCTGTGTTCTAAGATCCAAGACCTGAGCAAGCTGCAGCTCCACGAGATTGTTCCCATACATATTCCACAGAGCGTGTGTCAATACCCCTTCCACAGGAGGAGAGAGAGGGGGAGCTATTTGAGATGGTGAAACAGCAGTAATTTCAGTTGCTGGCATTAAGCAAATAATCAAGACTTGACCAGCATTGCAGAGTAGAAAGGAATCATGAATTAGCTACTGCTGCATTCCTCTACATGGGATCTTGCTGTGCATCAATTGTCATCATTGCATCTTTGCTCGCAGTGAGTTTTGTCATCAGCCAACTCCTCATTTTGGAAAGGTTTCAAAAAAGTCTGACCTGAAAAACAACTTCTGGCTGACATGTTTAATGCTTAGATGTTGGTGAGAGAGAGAGAGAGAGACAATCCCTGGGATCTTGCTGTGCCATCTCTAAAAATATTTTCCCTGTCTTTTAATTGATCCCGTTTCTTTTATCCCAGGGAATTTTATTCGCTTGGAAAATCCAAAGAGAGAGAGAGAGAGAGAGAGAGAGTTTGGGCAAGGTGAACTTTAAAAAGAGCATCCTCCAAGAGGAGAACACAATCCTGAGGCCTATTCCACAGGCCGCACTCCTTGGGGCCCCACTTCAGTTGTGTCCCTTTATTTTCTCAAAGACTGGTTTCATTTGTTGGACCCTAGTTTTTTAACAGTCCTCTGGTTAATTGGGTCCTGTCAGATTATGGGCCTGTCATTTTAAAACAGGTTTGAAGCCTGGGGTTAAAGTAACCAAGGTCTTCAAATTTGACACAAAGTTGTTAACCCCCAAGTCCCCACACACAGCGAGTGTCTGACTGACAGAACTTCCCAAAGAGGAAAGTAAAATCCTAAATGTCAAACTGTCTCTTAAAGATTGTTATAATGTCAGAGTAATAATGTGCGAATCTTTACATTGAGAGTGAGAGAGAGACTTGTAAATGGGAGAGAGGCAGGAGAAAGACAGAGAAGGTGGGTGTGAGGGAGAGACATTTGAGATTGTGAATTCGCAGTTTTGTCAGTGCCTGTAGTTGCAACAAATATTGAACATTTAAGCAGCCCCCATCAGAAATATCGAGCTGATCTTGCTGCTGACATTTTTCTGCCTGTGAGATCTTGCTGTGCTCTGACAGCCTGCGGCAATGCGATCGAAGCAACGAGCGCTTCAATTAACCAATAGATTGAATGCTGCCCGGTGGGTCTATAATTGAAATCCCTGATCTTTTTTTCCCAATTTGATCGTAATTGGGTTTGCTGAGAAATGTTTTGTGTGAAGGAAAACCTTTTGCTGTGTAATATGTTTGAAAACCAAGCCGCCTTTCCTGTTCCAGTAACCTTTTTCACTCCCTCTCTCTCCACACACCCCTTGCAGGAATTGTTATTTGAAACTATGACAGTACAAGAAATCCTTCCCTTGGATAGACCTATGCTCCAGAGGGGAGTGGCGGACATCAGCCTGAGGCCTATTCGACAGGCTTCATCCCATGGGGCCCGTGTGAGTTGTGTCTATTTGTTAGCCTGAGGTTTGATCTCCTCTGGGATGCCCTCGATGTTTAAAGGTCTCTGGTTAACTGAGATTGATTGTGGCTCTGTCATTTTAATGCAAGTTTGAAGCCTGTGGTGAAAATAATCAGGGCCTTGGGATTTGACACAAGCATGTTAAGTGTCTGACACACAGAAGTCCAAAAAGAGGAAATTAAAACCCTGAATGTGAAACTCTCCTTAAAAACTTGGTATAATGTCAGAGTAATGTGTGGTGTGTGGGGCAGGATGGACGAGACAGGATAAAGACAGAGTGAAAGAGCACGTGGGAGAGAGAGAGCGTTACAGCTGGCAGTCACACTGACATCAGGAAAATCCCAGAGGGAACCTCAGCAAATATCCCCACGGTCCGGCCAGTTCTTCGAGGCTACTGAGGGGTCACTGTTTAATGTTTTCAAATTGCGCAACTCACCTTCAGAAAGCATACAAATGCTTAAAATGTTTAAAAGGAAAGGAGGAATGATCAAGTTTTTCTGTGCTAGAGTTAACATGACAATATTCACTGAGATCGAAGGAAGTTGAAGTTCTGACATTAATGTCTCAACAGGACAGGCAACTCTCTTGGAGGGGATTGAGAGACATTGCAAAGTGTCTGACACTCTGGGGTGGAGACAGTAAACACCTCAGGGACAATAAATCTGCAGAAGAATATGTCAAATTAATTCTCATGTTATTTCTCTCTCTGTCGAGAGATAGAGCAGGTCCATCTGTCTGGTAGAGATTGTCTGTGGTGGGGGGGTGTTCCGGGGTTGGGGGGAGAGAGAGAGGGACAGACAGATTGATGTACATGTGTGTGTCGAGAGAGAGGGATAGACAGAGAGAGATTATTTGGTATCTGCAGCAACAGTTGATACTGAAACAGCTTCACACAGGAGAAACGGATTAGATTCTCGGGCCGGCTGCTGCTGTAGTGCTGGGCAGGGAACAATGTCAGCTGGATTGTGTTTTTGAGTAAAGTGCACACGATCGCTGGTCTTATGAGGGAAGGATATGCTTCCAGTGGAGAGATCAACATAAAAGTAGTTCTTCAGGTGAAGTACTCGCTTCTGACAGTAGCATTGGACACAAAACCCTGTTTACCTCATTAAAAAAAGAGCAGAGTTTATTTAATTAAACATACGCACATTGAATTGTTGGATGCTGAATAAAGGTCTCGCCACGACGTGAGTCTGGAAGCATCCACGAGAATGTAGTCATCAAATGGGTCCGAAGCAAAGCGACATGCAAATGGAATCAAATTTAATTTGCATTTTGCATTTACCCCTGTTGACCTAAGAGATGGGTGAATGTGCTGTGGTTCGTTTGGCCATGAGATTGTTTTGCAAGTTGTACTAAATTGGAAGATGGCAAATTTTGACGGTACTTGCCAAGAACATTTAATAGCTGATTGGCAGCAGATACCCGCAGGTAAAGGAACAGCTAAAAAATGGGAAGCCGTCAAAAATGAGATAATCAGAGTACAGAAGTAAGGTGGAATACAGGGCGGGTAGATGTAAGGTGGAGTAAACATTCACATTAGACACCCTGGACAAAAACCCTCTGAACTTGGATCATGAGATGGGGAATTCATATTTAAACTAAGAGTCAGTGAGCTCTCTGGCTGAGACAGACGAGGCAATATGCAAGCTCAGGGGCAGCAGTCTGGAACAGGGGTAAGATAAAGGAAGGCCGCCACAAATGCCTCAGATAAAAGACAGAGAGGAGCAAGTGAGGGCTGCAGAAGCTGGCGATCTGAGTGGAAAAGTGTGGCGCTGGAATAGCACAGCAAGTCAGGCAACATCCGAGAAGCAGAAGAGTCAGCATTTCGACAATCCGCCCATCATCAGGAATCTGGGACGGGGGGAAGGGAACTGAAAGATAACCTGGGGGTTAATTGGTGGTGGAGCTGGGGGGAAGAGAGCTGGGAAGGTGATGGGTAAATGCAGGTCGGGAGAGGGTGATAGGTCGGAGGGGAGTGTGGAGCAGATTGTTGGGAAGGAAGATGGACAGATAGGACATGTCACGTGAGTGTTGCTGAATTGGAGGTTTGTTTCTGGGATGAGGTGGGGGTAGGGGAGAGAGGAAACTGGTGAAGTCGATGTTAATTCCGCGTGGTCGGAGGGTCCCAAGGTGGAAGTTGCGGCGTTCCTCCTTCAGGCATCGGGTGGCTTGGACTTGGCAGTGGTGGTGTCCCAGGTCTTGCATGTCTTTAGGACTGTCAGAGTGGGGGTTGAAGTGTTCAGCCACAGGGTTTGTTTGGTGCCTGTGTCCCAGAGATGTTTCCTGAAACAATCCACAAGACGGTGTCCTGTCTCCAAATGTAGAAGAGACCATTTCGTGTGCAACCGACACAATAGATGAGGTGTTAGGATGCACAGAGAAATATCTGCCAGATGTGGAAGGATCCTTGGGGTCTTTGGCAGAGGAAATGGGGGAGGTGTGGATGCAGGTTTTACACAGCTTGCTGCGATAAGGGAAGGTGTCGAAGTGGAAGGTGGTTTGGTGAGGTCTGTGGAACTAACCAGGCAATTACTTTTGGAATACTCTCTGTGGACTGCTTCCACATTCACTCCGTGACTCCCTGGTGAGGTCCACGCCCCTCCACCAACCGACCCGTCACTCCCTGCACCTTCACCTGCCACCGCATGAAGTGTAAAACCTGCATTCAAACACCTTCCTGCTCACCCCTGTCCAAGGCCCCAAATGATCCTTCCACATCTGGCAACGATTTTTTTGTGCTTTCAAACACCTCATCTACTGTGCCTTTTGCTCTTGGTGGTGTCTCCTCCACATTGGGGATACAGGACGACAACCGATTCGGGACAGGCAATATGGCTTTGAGCATTCGAATTCGTGTCTGAATGACTTGATGTTTTGAAGAGGTTTGATGAGAAGGCGTTTGGTATGCATTTCATCATTGGACAGAATATTAAGCATAGGAGTTGGGAGAGTATATTGCAACTGTACAGGACATTGGTTAGGCCGCTTTTGGCATATTATGTGCAATTCTGGTCTCCCTTCTATTGGAAGGATGTTCAGAAACTTGAAAGGGTTCAGAACAGATTTACCAGCATGGTGCCAGGGTTGGAAGATTTGAGTGACAGGGAGAGGCTGAAAAGTCTGCTGCTGTTTTCACTGGTGTGTCAGAGGCTGAGGGGTGACCGTGTAGAATTTTATAAAATCATGAGGAGAATGGATAGGATAAATAGACAAGGTATTTTTCCTGGGGTGGGGGAGCCCAGAACGAGAGGGGATAGGTTTACGGTGAGAGGAGAAAGATATAAAAGTGACAGAAGGGGCAACTGTTTGCTCGCAGAGGGTGGTGTGTGTATGGAATGAGCGGCCAGAGGAAGTGGTGGATGCTGTGAAATGACAGCATTTGAAAGGCATCTGGATGAGTACATGAATAGGAGTGGTTTGGAGGGATATGGGCCGGATGCTGGCAGGAGGGACTCGATTGGGTTGGGATATTTGGCCGGGATGGACGGGTTGGACTGAAGAGTCTCTTTCCATGCTGTACATCTCTATGACACTATGAAAGCAGAGTGGTGGACGTGATCTGTATGGACGTCAGTGAGGCACTTGAAAAGGTTCCTCATGGTAAATTGTTTCGCAAATTAAGACCATGTGGAATATCGGGAGACCTAGCCATTTCACTGTAGAATTGGCTCAAAGGGATAAGACAGAGGGTTTTGGTGGATGGTTCTTTTTCTGTCTGGAGGACTATGACCAGCGGCGTCGCACAAGGATTGGTGCTGGGTCCACAGTGTTCTGTCAGTTGCATATTTGACTTGGATGTGAATATAAGAGGCATAGTTTCTAACTGGAAGATGGTAATAAAGTTGGAGGTGCAGTCGACAGCGAAGAAGCTAACCTCAGAGTACAACAGGATCTTGATCAGATGGGCCACTGAGCTGAGGAATGGCAGATGGATTTTAATTTAGATAAATGCGAAGTGCTGCATTTTGGGAGGGCAAATTAGGGCAGGACTTGTACACTTTATGGAGTGGTCCTATGGTGTGTTGCTGAACAAAGGGAGTTTGGAGTACAGGTTCATAGTTACTTCATAGTGGAGTTGCAGGTAGACAGGATAGTGAAGAAGGCATTTGGTATGCTTTCCTGTCTTGGTCAGAACATTGAGAATAGGAGTTTTTAGGTAATGTTTTGGCTGCGCAGGACATTGGTTAGGGCACGTTTAGAATGCTGTGTTCACTTCTGGTCTTCCTGATGTCGGAACGATGCTGTGAAATTTGAAAGTGTTCTGAGAAGAATTATGAGGATGTTGCCAGTGTTGGAGGGTTTGAGCTGTAGGGAGAGGCTGAATTGACTGGGGCTATTTCCCCTGGAGCATCGGAGGCTGAGGGGTAACCTTACAGAAGTTTTTTTAAAATTAAGAGGGGCATGGAGAGGGTGAAGAGCTGTGGACCTTTCCCCTGTGTGGGGGATTCCAGAACTGGAGGGCATAGGTTTAAGGTGAGGTGAAAGATTTGGAAGAGATCTAATGGACAAAATGTTCACGCAGATTCTGGTGTGTGTATGAAATGCGCTGCCAGGGGAATTGGTGGATGTGTGTACTGTTACTTTTAAAAGGCAGCAGGATGGATATTTCAATTGGAAGAGTTTGGAAGGAAATGGGGGAAATGCGAGCAAATGGAACTGGATTAATTGAGGATATTTGGTCTTAATAGACGAGTGGGACCGAAGGGTACTGATCAGCCCCATGATTCTGTGACACTATTTGGAATGTTGCATGGCAACGTGGCCAGTCGCATCCTTCCCAACACCGGGAACTGGTAGAATCTCAGTGCGCAGTGACACTTGGTGTTTGTGGACTGAGCGTCTATGCACAGCTTGATGTAGCTCCATACAAAGGTGGTGGTGGGGGGAACATAAGGTTGAGGGCGATTTTGGGTATATTCGCATTCGACATTCGTTTGGCTCCTTCCCCATCCATTGTGCCGTCGCCACGTTGTGGCCACTTCTGAAAACCCAAAACTAGATCCTGCACCAATTCACACGCAGCCGCCCTCACACGCTCCTGAACACTTTCCCCAATTCGAAACACTCCACCCCACCCCACCCCCACCCAGAGGACTACCGTTGTAATGATAATAAGAATACATCCTGCAGTTAGAAACCAGAGGCTCTCGAGTTTGAGACACTGTTACCGCCACCTTTGTGTGGCACTGTATCTGTCTCTCTGTTCCTGTCTCTGTTTCTCTTTCCCTGACCCCCACACCCTACCTCTCGCTTTAGTGGGTGTTAGTGGATCGTTCTGGAGGCTTATAAACAGCGGTGTCCCACAAGGATCGGTGCTGGGTCCACTGTGTTTTTCAGTTACGTAAATTGTAACATAGGATGTGAACATAGGAGGCACAGTACCTAAGTGGCAGATTTCACTAAAATTGGAGGTACAGTGGATAGCGAAGAAGCTTCCCTAGAGTTAGGGGGTATATGGGTAAAATGCAAGCAAATGGGACTGTATTAATTGAGGATACTTGGTCTTAATGGTGAGTTGGACCTAAGGGTCAGTTTCCGTGCTGAACACCCACATGACTCTGTGACTCTATTTGGAGCGTTGCAAGGCAACGAGGCCAATCCCATCCTTCCCAGCCCCGGGGACAGGTAGAACCATCACTACGGAGTGACACTTGTTATTTGTGTGCACACAGCTTGATGCAGCCGCAAACAAAGGAGCCATCAGGGTGAGGGCGGTGTTGGGTATGTTCATTCACCCCCACACCCCCCACCCCCCCCACCCCCCGCCCACCTAATCGACGGTTTTGTACTTGGACTCCCTGTTGACACAGGCTATCTTAGGCTGCCAGATGAAGTGGAAGTTGCCTCGGGTGACTGAAACAGTGCAGTTTTGGGGGATGGGCCAGATCAGCGCCATGCCCAATAACAGAGAGTGTATCACACCTGGTAGCCAGGTTTTTACCCATAAATGGGGATGGAGTGGTGCTCCTAAAAGAACTGTGTCTGCTTCACTTTGGCCGTGCACTCCTCGCTAGATTTTATGCACACCCCAACCCCTCCGAGGTATATTCCCAACACCTTTAGGTAATCTGTCCTGACTGTTTAGTGAATGAAGTATCAGTCAGCCTAGTTCCCACAGAACATGGCCTCACTCTTGCCTCAATTTCCCTTGGTTCCCAAAGCTAGTTGGAACTGATCCCAGATGGTCATGAGTCTGAGCACTGACAGCGAGTCCCAGCAGAAAACGGCAACAAAATCCGTGTCCAGGGACGCGTTGACCTGTAGGCCTCTGCTGCGTGGAATAATCTCCCTTGTCAGGGTCACATCCATCCTGATGGACTCAGCAAAGGGCTCTATACAACACACAAACAAGGCCGGTGAAAGTGGGCAGCCCTGCCTAACCCTGGATCTGACGGAGATGCTTCCAGATCCCACCCGTTTATTGCGACTGCGCGAACAATGTTGTTGAGGAGCAGTCGGATCCAATTGCAGACTCCCTCCCCAAAGCCAATTTTGGAGAGTAGGTCCCACATGGAGGTGTGTGTGATATTCTGTCAAAAACCTTCTCCTGGCCCAGGCTAATGAGGCAGGTGTCCACCCCCCTGACCTGAAGAAAGGTGATCGTATCCCTTAGGAGCATAAGACTCTCAGAGAGATTGTCCTGCCCAGTACAACACAGGTTTGGTTGGAATGGGTCACCCATCCCAGAGAAGACCTGACTCCGTTGGTGATGACCTTAAGACAGTATTTTGTAGTCTACGTGCAGCAATAATATTGGCTCCAATTTCTAATTTTCTCCCACCAACCCCTTCCGCTTGTGGATGAGCGTGATGAATACTTTCCTTATGGATTTGCTCATGGATCCAGCCAGAAACAAACTGTCATACATCTCCTGCAGGTCCTGGCCAGTCAAATCCCACCGAGTCGAATACAGCTCGATAGCAAACATGGTTTTGTGTCGAAGAGGCCATGCCTCAGTTCATGAATTCGGTTTATTGAGGACATGACAATGATGATTGGTGAGACAAAAGTGGACGATATTGACTTCAGTACTCCTCATGACAGACTGGAACAAAAGCTTGCTATCAGGGGTGAGATAGCGAGATGTATACAGAACTGGAGTAGTAGGAAGACAGAGGGGGCAGTGAATGGATGGTTGAAGGGAGGTGAGTTGTGAATATTGGTGTTCTGCATGGATCAGTGCTGGTAGCTCTGCTGTTTATAGTCGAATTGGAGGAAAACGTTGTTGGTTATTTAATAGGTTTGCATATTATACAAATGTTGGTGGAATTTCAGGTGGTGAGTAAGATTGTCAGAGGATACATCAGGATATAGATCATTGAGAGACATGGGCCGAAAAAATGCCTTTTGGAGTTTAATCCGGACAAATGTGAGGTAATCCATTTTCAAAGGTAAAATGTCGATTTAATAGTGAATGTTGGAACCCTTAGGAGTATAAACATGCAGAGCGCTGTGGGTGTGCAGGTTTACAGATCATTGAAAGTGGCAGCTCAGGTTTTTGAGGTTGTGAAAAAGGCTTATGTCATGCTTGCCTTCACTGGAAGGGACATTGAGGATATGGATAGATGAGTTCCGCTGGAGCATCATAGAACTTAAGTGTGGCCACACTTGCGATACTGTGTGCAGTTCTGGTCACCAGAAGGACGTGGATGCTTTGGAGAGGGTACAGAAAATGTTAACCCGGATGTTGCCTGGGATGGGGAAGTTTAGCTGTATAGAAAGGTTGGACAGACTAGGGCTGTTCACAATAGAATGCAGGAGGTTGAGGGAGCTGATCGAGGTTTATAAGATTTTTACTGGCGTGGACAGAGTGGACAGTATGAGGCGTTTTCCCAGGGTTGAAGGGGTACAGAGGCCACAGGTTCAAGGTGCGAGTGACCGAGGAAGGGAGCAGTTTAAAAAAGATGTGAGAAACACGTTTTTCACAGAAAGGCTGCTGAGTGCCTGCAATGTGCTGCCAGAGGAAATGGTGGAAACAGACACGACAGCAGCTTTCAAGAAACACCTGGGCGAATACATGAATAGGAAGGGAAGAGAGGAATAGGAATCCTGTAAGTGAAGACAGTTTTAGAAAGTAAGGATAAAATGATTTGTCACAGGCTTGGCGGGCCGAACGGCCTGTCGGTGTGCTGCGTTGTTCTTAGTTCTCTTCCTCTCTGTGTTCTAAGATCCAAGACGTGAGCAAGCTGCAGCTCCACGAGTTTGTTCCCACACCCTTTCCACAGAGCGAGTGTCAATACCCCTTCCACAGGAGGAGAGAGAGGGAGAGCTATTTGAGACTGTGAAACAGCAGTAATTTTAGTTTCTGGCATTACAGCAAATAATCAACACTTGACCAGCATTGCAGAGTAGAAAGGAATCATGAATTAGCTACTGATACATTGCTCTATATGGGATCGTGCTGTGTATCAATTGTCATCATGCCATCTTTGCACATAGTGAGTTTTCTCATCAGCTTACTCCTCATTTTGGAAAGTTTTCCAAAAGATCTGGCCTGAAAATCAACTTCTGGCTGATATGTTTAATATTTAGATGTTGGTGAGGGAGACAATCCCTGGGATCTTGCTGTGCCATCTCTAAAAATATTTTCCCTGTCTTTTAATTGATCCCGTTTCTTTTATCCCAGGGAATTATTATTCATTTGGAAAATCCAAACAGAGAGAGAGAGAGTTTGGGCAAGGTGAACTTTAAAAAGAGCATCCTTTCAGAAGAGAACACAGTCCTGAGGCTTATTCCACAGGCCGCACTCCGTGGGGCCCCACTTCAGTTGTGTCCCTTTATTTCCCCAAAGACTGGTTTCATCTGTTGGACCCTAGTTTTTTAACAGTCCTCTGGTTAACCGGGCCCTGTCAGATTATGGGCCTGTCATTTTAAAACAGGTTTGAAGCCTGGGCTAAAGTAACCAAGGTCTTCAAATTTGACACAAAGTTGTTAACCCCCAAGTCCCCACACACAGCGAGTGTCTGACTGACAGAACTTCCCAAAGAGGAAAGTAAAATCCTAAATGTCAAACTGTCTCTTAAAGATTGTTATAATGTCAGAGTAATAATATGCGAATCTTTACATTGAGAGTGAGAGAGAGACTTGTGAATGGGAGAGAGGCAGGAGAAAGACAGAGAAGGTGGGTGTGAGGGAGAGACATTTGAGATTGTGAAGTAGCAGATTTGTCAGTGCCTGTAGTTGCAACAAATGTTGAACATTTAAGCAGCCCCCATCAGAAATATCGAGCTGATCTTGCTGCTGACATGTTGCTGCCTGTGAGATCTCGCTGTGCTCTGACAGCCTGCGGCCATGCGATCGAAGCAACGAGCGTTTCAATAAACCAGTAGCTTGGTTGATTCTGCAAAACTTGATTCTGCACCAATTCACACGCAGCCGCCCTCACACGCTCCTGAACACTTTGCCCAATTCGAAACACTCCACCCCACCCCACCCCCACCCGGAGGAGTGCACACAGCTTGATGCAGCCGCACACAAAGGGGCCATCAGGGTGAGAGCAGTGTTGGGTATGTTCATTCCCCTCCTAAACTACGGTTTTGTACTTGGACTCCCTGCAGACACAGGCTATCTTAGGCTGACAGATGAAGTGGAAGTTGCCTCGGGTGACTGAAACAGTGCAGTTTTGGGGGATGGGCCAGATCAGCGCCAAGTCCAAGAACAGAGAGTGCATCACACCTGGTAACCAGGTTTTTACCAATAAATGGGGAGGGAGTGGTGCTTCTAAAAGACCAGTGTCTGCTTCACTTTGGCCGTGCACTCCTTGCTAGATTCCATGCACACATCAACCCCTCTGAGCCATATTCCCAGCACCTTCAGGTAATCTGTCCTGACTGTTTAGGGAATGAAGGATCAGTCAGCCGAGTTCCCACAGAACATGGCCTCACTCTTGCCTCAATTTCCCTTGGTTTCCAAAGCCAGTTGGAATTGATCCCAGATGGTCATAAGTCTGTGCACTGACAGCGGGTCCCAGCAGAAAACAGTGACAAAACGTTGTTCGGGGAGGCGTTGACCTGCAGGCCTCTACTGCCTGGAATAGTCTCCCTTGTCAGGGTCACATCCATCCTGATGGACTCAGCAGGGCTCTATACAACACACAAACAAGGCCGGTGAAAGTGGGCAGCCCTGCCTAACTCTGATCTGACGGGGAGGCTTCCAGATCCCACCCATTTATTGAGACTGCGCGAACGATGTTGTTGAGGAGCAGTCTGATGCAATTGCAGACTCCCTCCCCAAAGCCAATTTTGGAGAGTAGATCCCACATGGAGGTGTGTGTGATATTCTGTCAAAAGCCTTCTCCTGGCCCAGGCTAATGAGGCAGGTGTCCACCCCCCTGACCTGTATGTCGGTGATCGTATCCCTCAGAAGCATAAGACTCTCAGAGAGATTGTCCTGCCCAGTACAACACAGGTTTGGTTGGAATGGATCACCGATCCCAGAGAAGTCCTGACCCAGTTGGTGATGACCTTAAGACAGTATTTTGTCGTCTACATGCAGCAATGATATTGGCTCCAATTTCTAATTTCCGCCCTCCTCCCCCTTCGGCTTGTGGATGAGCGTGATGAATACTTTCCTGATGGATTTGCTCATGGCTCCTGCCAGAAACAAACTGTCATACATCTCCTGCAGGTCCTGGCCAGTCAAGTCCCAACGTGTCGAATACAGCTCGATAGAAAACATGGTTTTGTGTCGAAAAGGCCATGCCTCAGTTAATGAATTCAGTTTATTGAGGACATGACAAAGATGGACGATATTGACAAAAGTGGACGATATTGACTTCAGTCCTCCTCATGACAGACTGGTACAAAAGCTTGCTATCAGGGATGAGATGGCAAGATGTATAAAGAACTGGAGTAGTAGGAAGACAGAGGGGGCAGTGAATGGACGGTTTAAGGAACCATTCATTTACTGTGATTATTGGTGTTCTGCAGGGATCCGTGCTGGGAGCTCTGCTGTTTATGGTCGATTTGGAGGAAAACGTGGTTGGTTATTTAATAGGTTTGCATATTATACAAATATTGTTGGAATTGCAGATAGTGAGGAAGATTGTCAGAGGATACAGCAGGATATAGATTCCTTGGAGACATGGGCCGAAAAAAACGCCAGTTGGAGTTTAATCCGGACAAATGTGAGGTAATCCATTTTCAAAGGTCAAGTGTAGATTTAATATTGAATGGTAGAACCCTTAGGAGCATAAACATGCAGAGCGATGTGGGTGTGCAGGTTTACAGATCATTGAAAGTGGCAGCTCAGCCTTTTAAGGGAGTGAAAAAGGCCTATGGCATGCTTGCCTTCACTGCAAGGGGCATTGAGGATATGGATAGATGAGTTACGCTGTAGCATCTTAGAACTTTAATGAGGCCACACTTGCGATACTGTGTGCAGTTCTGGTCATCGGAAGGATGTGGATCCTTGGAGAGGGTACAGAAAATGATTACCCGGATGTTGCCTGGTATGGGGGAAGTTTCGCTGTGAAGAAAGGTTGGATAGACTGGGGCTGTTCTCAATAGAATGCAGGAGGTTGAGGGAGCTGATCGAGGTTTATAAGATTGTTACTGGCGTGGACAGAGTGGACAATATGAGGCTTTCTCCCAGGGTTGAAGGGGTACAGAGGCCATAGGTTCAAGGTGCGAGTGACCGAGGAAGGGAGCAGTTTAAAAGAGATGTGAGAGACAACTTTTTCACAGAAAGGCTGCTGAGTGCCTGCAATGTGCTGCCAGAGGAAGTGGTGGAAACAGACACGATAGCAGCTTTCAAGAAACACCTGGACGAATACATGACTAGGAAGGGAAGAGAGGAATAGGAATCCTGTAATTGAAGACAGTTTTAGAAAGTAAGGACAAAATGACTTGGCACAGGCTTGGAGGGCCGAACGGCCTGTTACTGTGCTGCGTTGTTCTTAGTTCTCTTAGAACATAGAACAGAGAAAAATACAGCGCAGTACAGGCCCTTTGGCCCTCGATGTTGCGCCGATCCAAGCCCACCTAACCTTCACTAGCCCACTATCCTCCATATGCCTATCCAATGCCCGTTTAAATGCCCGTAAAGAGGGAGAGTCTACCACTGCTACTGGCAGGGTATTCCATGAACTCACGACTCGCTGAGTAAACAATCTACCCCTAACATCTGTCCTATACCTACCACCCCTTAATTTAAAGCTATGCCCCCTTGTAATAGCAGACTCCATACATGGAAAAAGGTTCTCATGGTCAACCCTACTGAATCCCCTAATCATCTTGTACACCTCTATCAAGTCACCCCAAACCTTCTTTTCTCCAATGAAAACGGCCCCAAGTGCCTCAGCCTTTCCTCTTACGATCTTCCTACCATACCAGGCAACATCCTCTGCACCCGTTCCAGTGCCTCCACATCCTTCCGATAGCATGGCGACCAAAACCGCACACGCACCAGAGTCTTGTACAACTGCAACATGACCTCAGGACGCCGGAACTCAATTCCTCTACCAATAAAAGCCAGTACGCCATATGCCTTCTTCACCGCACTATTTACCTGGGTGGCAACTTTCAGAGATCTGTGTACATGGACACCAAGATCCCTCTGCTCATCCACACTACCAAGTATCCGACCATTAGCCCAGTACCCCATCTTCTTGTTACTCTTACCAATGTGAATTACTTCACACTTACCGACATTGAACTCCATTTACCACCTTTCTTCCCAGCTCTGCAGCTTATCTTTATCCCGCTGTAACCTGACACATCCTTCCTCACTGTCAACAACTCCACCGACTTTCGTATCATCCACAAACTTGCTCACCCAACCTTCGAGCCCCTCCTCTAGGTCATTTATAAAAATGACAAACAGCAATGATCGCAAAACAGATCCTTGCGGAACACCGCTCGTCACTGCACTCCAAGATGAACCTTTAACATCAACTACTACCCTCTGTCTTCTTCCAGCCAGCCAATTCCTAATCCAAACCTCCAACTCACCCTCAATGTCATACCTCCGTGTTTTTTGCAGTAGCGTACCTGGGGAACCTTAACAAACGCCTTACTAAAATCCAAATGCACCACATCTACCGCTTTAGCCTCGTCTACCTCCTTAGTCACCTTCTCAAAGAATTCAATAAGGTTTGTGAGGCACGACCTGCCCTTCACAAAACCATGCTGACTATCCTTGATCACATTATTCCTATCCAGATGTTCATAAATCCTATCCCTTACAATTCTCTCTAAGACTTTGCCCACAACAGAAGTGAGACTCGCTGGCCTACAGTTACTAGGGTTATCCCTACTCCCTTTCTTGAACAAGGGAACCACATTTGCTATCCTCCAGTCGTCTGGCACTATTCCTATAGACAACGAGGACATAAAAATCAACGTCAATGGCTCTGCAATCTCCTCCCTTGCTTCCCAGAGAATCCCAGGATAAATGCCATCAGGCCCAGGGGACTTATCTATTTTCACCCTTTCCAGAATTTCCAACACCTCTTCCCGACATACCTCAAAGCCGTCCATTCTAATTAATTGTGACTCAGTATTCACATCGGCAATAATGTCCTGTTCCTGAGTGATTACTGACGAAAAGTATTCTTCTTCTCTGTGTTCTACGATCCAGGACGTGAGCAAACTGCAGCTCCACGAGCTTGTTCCCATACCCTTTCCACAGAGCGAGTGTCAATACCCCTTCCACAGGAGGAGAGAGAGGGAGAGCTATATGAGATTGTGAAACAGCACTAATTTTAGTTTGTGGCATTACAGCAAATAATGCCACAAGACTTGACCAGCATTGCAGAGTAGAAAGAAATCATGATTTAGCTACTGCTACATTGCTCTATATGGGATCTTGCTGTGCATCAATTGTCGTCATGCCATCTTTGTACGCAGTGAATCTTCTCATCAGCTTACTCCTCATTTTGGAAAGGTTTCAAAAAGGTCTGACCTGAAAATCAACTTCTGGCTGACATGTTTAATGCTTAGATGTTGCTGAGAGAGAGACAATCCCTGGGATCTTGCTCTGCCATCTCTAAAAAAAAAATCTGTCATTTAATTGATCCCGTTTCTTTTATCCCAGGGAATTATTATTCGCTTGGAAAATCCAAAGAGAGAGAGAGAGACAGTTTGGGAAAGGTGAACATTGAAAAGAGCTTTCTCCAAGAGGAGAACACAAACCTGAGGCCTATTCCACTGGCCGCACTCCGTGGGGCCCCACTTCAGTTGTGTCCCTTTATTTTTTTTTCAAAGACTGGTTTCATCTGTTGAACCCTAGTTTTTTAACAATCCTCTGGTTAACCGGGTCCTGTCAGATTATGGGCCTGTCATTTTAAAACAGGCTTGAAGCCTGGGGTTAAAGTACCCAAGGTCTTCAGATTTGACACAAAGTTGTTAACCCCCACGTCCCCACCCACGGCGAGTGTCTGAGAGACAGAACTTCCCAAAGAGGAAAGTAAAATCCTAAATGTCAAACTGTCTCTTAAACACTTGTTATAATGTCAGAGTAATAATGTGTGAATGTTCACATTGAGAGTGAGAGAGAGACTTGTAAATGAGAGAGAGGCAGGAGAAAGACAGAGAAGGTGGGTGGGAGGGAGAGACATTTGAGATTGTGTAGTAGCAGTTACGTAAGTGCCTGTAGTTGCAACAAATATTGAACATTTAAGCAGCCCCCATCAGAAATATCGAGCTGATCTTGCTGCTGACATGTTGCTGCCTGTGAGATCTTGCTGTGCTCTGACAGCCTGCGGCAATGCGATCGAAGAAACGAGCGTTTAAATAAACCAATAGCTTTAATGCTGCCTGGTGGGTCTGTAATTATAATCTCTGAACTTGTTTTTCCCAATTTGATCGGACTTGGGTTCACTGAGGAATGTTTTGTGTGAAGGAAAACCACTTGCTGTCTAATTTGTTTGAAAACCAAGCCGCCTTTCCAGTTCCAATAACCTTTTTCGCTCCCACTCTCTCCACCCACCCCTTGCAGGAATTCCTATTTTGAAACTACGACAGGACTAGAAATCCTTCCCTTGGATAGAAGCTTCCTCCAGAGGGAAATGTCGGACATCAGCCTGAGGCCTATTCGACAGGCCGCACCCCATGGGGTCCGTGTAAGTTGTGCCTATTTGTTAGCCTGAGGTTTGATTTCCCCTGGGATGCCCTCGATTTTAAAGGTCTCTGGTTAACTGAGATTGATTGTGGCTCTGTCATTTTAATGCAAGTTTGAAGCCTGTGGTAAAAATAAACAGGGCCTTGGGATTTGACACGAGCATGTTCTGTGTCTGACACACAGAACTCCAAAAAGAGGAAATTAAAATCCTGAATGTGAAACTCTCCTTAAAAACTTGGTATAATGTCAGAATAACGTGTGGTGTGTGGGCAGCATGGACGAGACAGGATAAAGACAGAGAGAGAGAGAGAGAGAGAGCGCGGAGAGAGAGAGAGAGTTGTAGCTGGCAGTCACACTGACGTCAGGAAAATCCCAAGAGGGAACCTCAGCAAATATCCCCACGGTCCGACCAGTTCTTCGAGGATACTGAGGTGTCATTGTTTACTGTTTTCAAACTGCACAGCTAACCATTAGAAAGCATAAAAATGTTTAAATGTTTAAAAGGAAAGAAGTAATGATCAAGCTGTTCTGTGCTAGAGTTAACATGACAATGTTCACGGAGATCCAACGAAGTTTAATCCTGACATTAACATCTCAACATGACAGGCAGCTCTCTGGGAGAGGGTTGAGAGACATTGCAATGTGTCTGACACTCTGGGGTGGAGACAGTAAACCCCTCATGGAGAATAAATCTGCAGAATAATATGTCAAATTAATTCTCATGTTATTTCTCTCTCTGTCGAAAGAGAACAGCTCCCTCTGCCTGGTAGAGATTGTCTGTGGTGGGGATGTGTGCCCGGGTGGGGGTGGGACAGAGAGGGACAGATAGATTGATGTACATGTGTGTGGAGAGAGAGAGGGATACACAGAGAGAGACTTTTCAGATTATTTGGTATCTGCAGCAACAGTTGACACTGAAACAGCTTAACACATGAGAAAGGAATCAGATTCTCGGGCCGACTGCTGCGGTAGTGCTGGGCAGGGAACAATGTGAGCTAGGTTGTGTCTGAGTAAAGTGCACCTTATCGCTGATCTTATGAGGGAAGGATATGTTTCCAGTGGAGAGATCAACATAAAAGTATTTCTTCAGATGAAGTACTCGCTTCTGACAGTAGTATTGGACACAAAACACTGTTTACCTCATTAAAAAAAAAGAGCAGAGTTTATTTAATTAAACATACGCACAGTGAATTGTTGGATGCTGAATAAATGTCTCGCCACGAGGAGAGTCTGGAAGCATCCACGAGAATGTAGTCATCAAATGGGTCCGAAGCAAAGGACATGCAAATGGAATCAAATTGTATTTGCACTTTGCATTTACCACTGTTGACCTAAGAGATGGGTGAATGTGCTGTGGTTCCTTTGGCCATGAGATTGTTTTGCAAGTTGTACTAAATTGGAGGAAGTCCAATTTTGATGGGTACTTGCCAAGAACATTTAATAGCTGATTGGCAGCAGATACTCGCAGGTAAAGGAACAGCTAAAAAAATGGGAAGCCGTCAAAAATGAGATAATCAGAGTACAGAAGTAAGGTGGAATACAGGGCGGGTAGGTGTAAGGTGGAGTAAACACTCACATTAGACACCCTGGACTAAAACCCTCATGAGACGGGGAATTCACATTTAAACTAAGAGTCAGTGAGCTCTCTGGCTGAGACAGACGAGGCAATATGCAAGCTCAGGGACAGCAGTCTGGAATAGGGGTAAGATAAAGGAAGGCCCCCACAAATGCCTCAGCTAAAAGACAGTGAGGATCAAGTGAGGGCTGTAGATGCTGGCGATCTGAGTGGAAAGGTGTGGCGATGGAAAAGCACAGCAGGTCAGGCAACATCCGAGAAGCAGGAGAGTCAGCATTTCGGCCATCAGTCCATCATCAGAAATGTGGGGCGGGGGGAAGGGAGCTGAAATATAAACTGGGGGGGTTGGTGGTGGGGCTGGGGAAGGTAGCTGGGAAGGTGATGGGTAAATGCAGGTGGGGAGAGGGTGATAGGTCGGAGGGGAGTGTGGAGCAGATTGTTGGGAAGGATGATGGACAGTTAGGACACGTCAAGTGGCCGTTGTTGAGTTGGAGGTTTGGTTCTGGGATGAGGTGCGGATGGGGGAGATGAGGAAACTGGTGAAGTCGATGTTAATTTCGCGTGGTCGGAGGGTCCCAAGGTGGAAGATGAGGCGTTCCTCCTCCAGGCATTGGGTGGCTTGGATTTGGCAGTGGTGGCGTCCCAGCCCTTGCATGCCCTTGGGACTGTCAGAGTGGGAGTTGAAGTGTTCAGCCACAGGGTTGTTTGGTGCCTGTGTCCCAGAGTTGTTTCCTGAAACAATCCACAAGACGGTGACATGTCTCCAAATGTAGAAGAGACCACTTCGGGTTCAACGGACACAATAGATGAGTTGTTAGGATGCACAGAAATATGTCTGCCAGATGTGGAAGGATCCTTTGGGGCCTTTGTCAGAGGTAAGGGGGGAGGTGTGGATGCAGGTTTTACACAGCTTGCAGCGATAAGGGAAGATGTCGAAGTGGAAGGTGGGTTGGTGAGGTGTGTGGAACTAACCAGGCAATTACTTTTGGAATAATCTCTGTGGACTGCTTCCACATTCACTCCTTGACTCCCTGGTGAGGTCCAGGCCTCCCCCGCCCCCCCCCCCCACCCCCCGCCACCAACCGACCCGTCACTCCCTGCACCTTCACCTGCCACCGCATGAAGTGTAAAACTTGCACCCACACCTTCCTGCTCACCCCTGTCCAAGGCCCCAAAGGATCCTTCCACATCTGGCAACGATTGTTTTGTGCATCCAAACACCTCATCTACTGTGTCTTTTGCTCTTGGTGGTGTCTCCTGCACATTGGCGAGACAGGACGACAACCGATTCGGGACAGACAATATGGCTTTGTGCATGCGATTTCGTATCTGACTGACTTGATGTTTTGTAGAGGATTGATGAGAAGGCGTTTGGTATGCTTTCCTTCATTGGACAGAGTATTAAGTATAGGAGTGGGGGATCATATTGCAGCTGTACAGGACATTAGTTAGCCCACTCTTGGAATACTTTGTGCAATTCTGGTCTCCCTTCTATTGGAAGGATGTTCAGAAACCTGAAAGGGATCAGAAACGTTTTACAAGGATGTTGCCAGGGTTGGAAGATTTGAGCAACAGGGAGAGGCTGAATAAACTGTGGCTGTTTTCCCTGGAGTGTCAGAGGCTGAGGGGTGACCGCGTAGAATTTTATAAAATTATGAGGAGAATGGATAGGAGAAATAGACAAGGTATTTTCCTTGGTGTTGGGGAGCCCAGAACTGGAGGGGAAAGGTTTAGGCTGAGAGGAGAAAGATATAAAAGTGACCGAAGGGGCAACCTTTTCTCACAGAGGGTGGTGTGTGTTTGGAATGAGCGGCCAGTGTAAGTGGTGGATGCTGTTAAACTTACAGCATTTAAAAGGCATCTGGATGGGTACATGAATAGGAGTGGGGGTTTGGAGGGATATGGGCCGGGTGCTGGCAGGGGGCACTAGATTGGGTTGGGATATCTGGTCGGCAGGGACGGGTTGGACCGAAGAGTCTGTTAGCATGCTGTACATCTCTATGACTCTATGAAAGCAGAGCAGTGGACGGGATCTATATGGACTTCAGTGAGGCACTTGACAAGGTTCTTCATGGTAAACTGTTTAGCAAATTAAGATCATGTTTAATATCGGGAGGACTAGCCATTTCACTGTAGAAGTGTCTCAAAGAGGGTGGATGGTTATTTTTCAGTCTGGAGGCCTATGACCAGCGGTATCGCACAAGGATCGGTGCTGGGTCCACTGTGTTCTGTCAGTTGCATAAATGACTTGGATGTGAATATAAGAGGCATAGTTCCTAACTGGAAGATTGTAATAAAGTTGGAGGTGCAGTCGACAGCGAAGAAGCTAACCTCAGAGTACAACAGGATCTTGATCTGATGGGCCACTGGGCTGAGGAGTGGCAGACGGATTTTAATTTAGATAAATGTGAAGTGCTGTAATTTGGGAAGGCAAATTAGGGCAGGACTTGTACACTTTATGGAATGGTCCCGTGGAGTGTTGCTGAACAAAGAGACTTTGGAGTGCAGGTTCATAGTCCTTGCTAATGGAATTGTAGGTAGACAGGATAGTGAAGAAGGCATTTGGTGTACTTTCCTGTATTGATCAGAAGGTCATGTTTTGGCTGCACAGGACATTGGTTAGGCCACGTTTAGAATGCTGTTTTCACTTCTGGTCTTCCTGCTGTCGGAACGATGCTGTGAGATTTGAAAGGGTTCTGAAAAGATTTATAAAGATGTTGCCAGTGTTGGAGGGTTTGAGCTGTAGATAGCGGCTGAATCGACTGGGGCTATTTCCCCTGGAGCATCGGAGGCTGAGGGGTGACCTTACAGAAATTTATAAAATTATGAGGGGCATGGATAGGATGAAGATGTAAAGACTTTTCCCCTGTACTGGAGGGTATAGGTTTAAGGAGAGGGGAAAGAATTGGAAGAGATCGAAGGGGCAAACTATTTACGCAGATGGTGGTGTGTGTATGAAATGCGCTGCCAGAGAAAGTGGTTGATGTGTGTACTGTAACACTTAAAAGGCACCTGGATGGGTATTTCAATAGGAAGAGTTTGGGAGCAAATTAGCGAAATGCGAGCAAATGGAACTGGATTAATTGGGGATATTTGGTCTTAATAGACGAGTGGGACTGAAAGGTCTGTTTCTGTACTGAACGGCTCCGTGACTCTGTGACTCTATTTGGTGCGTTTAACCCTCTCTCTCTACACACACGTATAATTCCATTTACCTCTATCTGTATCTCTCTCTCTCTGTCTGCATCTCTCTCTCTCTCTGTCTCCCCCCACACAGAAAATCTCAACCAGAGGCAGCTGCTGTATCTGACGACAGGGAGAGAATTTACATGCGTTGAGAATTACTTTGTCATATTCTACTGAAGATTTATTCTCCGTGAGGGGTTCACTGTCTCCACCCCAGTGTGCAGGATACATTGCAATGTCTCTCAGTCCCCTCCCACACAGCTGTCTGTCCCATTGAGATGTTAGTGTCAGGACATGAACTTCGTTGGATTTCCCTCAACATTGTCATGTTAATTCTAGCACAGGAAAGCTTGATCATTCCCTGTTTCCTTTTCAGGCTTTTTAAAGCTTTGTAATGTATTTCAGTGCAGTTTGAAAATATTAACCATTGACCCCTCAGGAGCCTCGAAGATTCTCTGTCCCTAAATCTACCACCAAACACAAAACTGGCCGAACCGTGGGGATAGCTGCTGAGGTTCCCTCTTGGGATTTTCCTGGAGTCAGTGTGACTCCCAGATATAACTCTCTCTCTCTCTCTATCCTTCTCTCTCTCTGTCTTTATCCGTATCTCGTCCATCCCGGCCCACACATCACATATTATTCTGACATTACACCAAGCCTTTGAGGAGAATTTCACATTCAGGGTTTTAATTTCCTCCTGTGTGTCAGACACTTAACATGGTTGTGTCAAATCCCAAGGCCCTGGTTATTTTAACCTCAGGCTTAAAACTTGCTATAAAATGGCAGAGCCACAATCAATCTCAGTTAACCAGAGACCCTTAAAAATCCAGGGTATCCCAGAGGAAATCAAACGTCGGGGTAACAAATAGACACAACTCACACGGCACCATGGGGTTTAGCCTGTCGAATAGGCCTCAGGCTGATGTCCGCCCCTCCCCTCTCGAGGAAGCTTCTAGCGAAGGGAAGGATTTCCTGTCCTGTCATAGTCTCAAAATAGCAATTCCTGCAAAGGGTGCGTGGTGAGAGTGAGAGAGAAAAAGATTATAGGAACTGGAAAAGCGGTGGGGGGGGGGGGGCGGTGATTTTCAAACAAATTACACAGCAAGATGTCATTCCTTCACATAAAAACCCCTCAGCAAACCCAAGTATGATCAAATTGGGAGAAAAGTTTGGGGATTTCAATCCAAGAACCATTGGGCAGCCTTAACAGGTTTAGTTTATCAAAACAGTATCAGAGCACAGCAGGATCTCACAGGCAGCAACATGTTAGCAGCAAGATTAGCTCGATATTTCTGATAGGGGCTGCTTAAAAGTTCAATATTTGTTGCAACTACACGCACTGACATAACTGATATTTCACAATTTCAAATGCCTCTCCCTCCTTCCCTCTCTCTCTTTCTCCTTCCTCTATCTCGTTCAGAAGTCTCATTCTCACTTCCACTGTCAATTTGAACATTCACACATCATTACTTTAGAAAAAGTCTTTAAGAGACAGTTTGAAATTTAGGGTTTTAATTTCCTCTTTGGGAAGTTCTGTCTCTCAGACACCCGCTGCGGGTGGGGACATGGGGGTTAACAAGTTTGTGTCAAATCCGAAGACCTTGGTTACTTTAACCCCAGGCTTCAAACCTGTTTTAAAATGACAGGCATCAATCTGACAGGACCCAGGTAACCAGAGGCCTGTTAAAAAAACAGGGTCCAGGAGATTAAACCAGTCTTTGGGGAATAAAAAGACACAACTGAGGTGGGGTCCCACAGCGTGCGGCCTGTGGAATAGGCCTCAGGACTGTGTGCCAAACTTGCAGGATGCTCTTGTTCAAAGTTCACCTTGTCCCAAACTATCTCTCTCTCTTTGGATGTTCCAAGCGAATAATAATTCCCTGGGATAAAAGAGACAGGGTCAATTAAAGGACGGAGAAAAAAAAAACGCTCAGAGAGATGGCACAGGAAGATTCCATGCGAATTCCTCTCCTAGTAACATCCAAACGTTAAACATGTCAGATGAAAGTTGAATTTTCAGACCAGACAATTTTGAATTCTTTACACTATGAAGTTTTAGCTGATGAGAAGACTCACTGCCTCTAAAGGTAGCCTGGTGTCAGTTGATGCACAGCAAGATCCCATATGGAAGCATGTAGCAGTAGCCACATCATCTGATTCTTTTCTCCTCTGCAATGCTGATCAAGTGTTAATTATTTGCTCTAATGCCAGAATCTAACATTACTGCTGTTTCACAATCTCAAATAGCTCTCCCTCTCTCTCCTACTGTGGAAGGGATATTGACATTCACACTGTGGACAAATTATGGAGCAAACTCATGGAGCTGCAGATTGCTCAGGCCTTGGATTCGAGAACACAGAACAACACAGCACAGGAACTGGCACTTCCACCTTCCAAGCCTGCGCCAACTCTTTCTGTCATTATTTTCTAAAAGTATCTTCTAAAACTGTTTTTTTTCCTCCAGACATCGGGTGGCTTGGATTTGGTCGTGGAGGTGGCCGAGTACTTGCATGTCTTTGGCGGAGTGTTAGGGGGAATTGATGTGCTCAGCTGCAGGGCGTTGGGGTTGTTTGGTGCGTGTGTCCAAGAGATGTTCACTGAAACATTCCTCAAGTTAGCGTCCTGCGTCCACAATGTAGAGGAGACACCAGCAAGATCAACAGACAGTAGATGAGGTGGGTGGATGTGCAGGAAAATCTCTGCCAGATGGGAAAGGATCCTTTGGGGCCTTGAACATGGAGGTGTGGTTGCAGGTTTTACACTTTGTTCGGTGACAGGGCAAGGTGCCAGGAGTGGAGGAGGGGATTGGTGGGGACGTGGACCTCACCAGGGAGTCATGGAGAGAATGTGGAAGCAGTCTGCAGAGACTGTTCCCTCCGTGACTCACTGATTTTAAGTCCACACTCCCCTCCAACACATACTCCTCTCCTGGTACCTTCCCCGCCTCCGCAAGAGGTTAAAGCCTGCGCCCACACCTCCCGCTCACGTCCGACCAAGGCCTCAAAGGATCGTTCCACATCCGGCTGAGATTTTTCTGCGCATCCAAACACCTCATCTATTGTGTCCGTTCACCCGATGTGGTTCCTGCTACATTCGGAGAACGGACACCGTCTCGCAGATTGTTTCAGGGAACATCTCTGGGACACAAGCACCAAACAAACCCCACTGACCTGTGGCTGAACACTTCACCTCCCCCTCCCACTCTCCCAAGGACATACAGGCCGATTCCGCCCATCCCCTCTGGAGGAAAGGTTTGTCCAAGGGAAGGATTTCTTATCCTGTCGTTGCTTCAAAACAGCAATTCCTGAAACGGGTGGGTGCAGAGAGTGGGAGAGAAAGAGATGATTGGAACTGGAAACGGGAGGAGATTTTCAAACAAATTACACAGCAAGCGGTCATTCCTTCATACATAACATCCCTCAGCAAACCCAAGTTCGATCAAATTATGAAAAAAGTTCGGGAATTTCAATCCCAGATCCATCAGGCAGACTTAAAGCTATGGGTTTATCAGAACAGTTGTTGCTTCGATCGCATTGCCACAGGCTGTCAGAGCACAGCACGATCTCACAGGCAGCAACATGTCAGCAGCAAGATCAGCTCCATTTTTCTGATGGCAGCTGTTTAAAAGTTCAATATTTGTTGCAAATACAGGCACTGACATAACTGCTATTTCACAATCTCAAATGCCTCTCCCTCCCTTTCTCCTGCCTCTCTCACGTTTACAAGTCTCTCTCTCTCACACTCCCAATGTCATTGTGAAAATTCACACATTATTACTCTGACATTATAAAAAGTCTTTCAGAGACAAGTCGACATTTAGGGTTTCAATTTCCTCTTTGGAATGTCCTGTCTCTCAGACACTTGCTGGGGGTGGGGACTTGGGGTGTTTACAAGGTTGTGTCAAATTCAAAGCCCTTTTTCCTTTAACCCCAGGCTTCAAACCTGTATTAAAATGACAAGGCCACAATCTTACAGGACCTAGTTAACCAGAGGCCTGTTAAAAAAAGGGTCCAACAGAGGCACCCACTCTTTGGGGAAATAAAGAGACACAACTGAGGTGGGGCCCCACGGAGTGCGGACTATGGAATAGGCCTCAGGACTGTGTGCCCTCTTGGAGGATGCTCTTGTTCAAGTTGACCTTGCCCCAAACTCTCTCTATCTTTGGATTTTCATAGTGAATATTAATTCCCTGGGATAACAGAGATGGATCAATTAAAAGAAAGAGCAAGACATTTTTAGAGATGGCACAGCAAGATCCCACAGATTGTCTCTCTCTCTCTCTCTCAGCAAGATCCAAACATTAAACATGTCAGCTGGAAGTTGATTTTCAGGCCAGACATTTTAGAAACCTTTCCATAATGAGGAGTTCTGGAATTCCCCCAACATCGGGGAAAAGTCTTTAGCTCTTCACCCTATCCACTCCCCCCATAATTTTATAAACATCTGTAAGGTCATCCTTCAGCCTCCGATACTCCAGGGAAAAAAGCCCCATGCAATTCTGCCTCTCCCAATAGCTCAAACACTCCAACCCTGGAAACGTCCTTGGAAATCTTTTCTGAATGCTTTCAAGTTGCATGACATCCTTCCTACAGCAGGAAGACCAGAAATGAACACAGTATTCCAAACATAGTCTAACCTATGTCCGATACATCCGCAGCACAACACCCACCTCCCTTACTCAATTTTCTGGCCAACAAAGGAAGGCATACCAATGGCTTCTTCACTATCCCGAGTACCTGCAACGCCACTATTAAGGAACTATGAACTTGCACTCCAAAGTCTCTATGGTCAGTAACACCTCCCAGGACCTTACCCTACACTGTCTAAATCCTGCTTTGATTTGCCTTCCCAAAGTGCAGCACCTTACATTTTTCTAAATTAAACTCCATCTGCCATTCCTCAGCCCATTGGTCCATCTGATCAAGCTCCTGTTGTAATCTGAGGTAAGCTTCTTCGCTATCCTCTGCACCTCCAATTTTGGTGAAATCTGCGACTTAGTAACTGTGCCTCCTATGTTCACATCCAAGTCATTTATATAACTGAGAAAGCACATTGGACCCATAACCGATCCTTGTGGGACACCGCTGTTTATAGACCTCCAGACCGATCCACTAACACCCTCTGTCTCTTCTCGTTCAGCCAATTCTACATCAAAGTGACTAGTTCACCCATTATTTCACGTTATCCAACCTTGTTAAACAATCTACCATGAGGAACCTTGTCAAGTGCCTTATTGAAGTCCATATAGCTCACGACCACCACTCTGCTTTCTTCAATCCTCTTCAAAAATTCTTCAAAAGACCAAGTCAGTGCGACACGAATTCCCATGCACAGCGCCATATTGCCTATCCCGAACCAGTCCTTGCGTTTCCCAATGCATGTAAGTGCTGTCCATCAGGATTCACTCCAATAACCTTT
Source organism: Chiloscyllium plagiosum (assembly GCF_037043375.1). Lineage (NCBI taxonomy): Eukaryota > Metazoa > Chordata > Chondrichthyes > Orectolobiformes > Hemiscylliidae > Chiloscyllium > Chiloscyllium plagiosum. The sequence continues at coordinate 23,848,861 of NW_028270190.1, forward strand.
CCACTACTGATATCAGACTCAGTGGTTTATAGTTCCCCTTGGTTTTCCTTCCAGTCTTTCCCATCCACGTTAGCCAACCTCCAGTCTTCCGCCACCTCATCTATGGCTATCGACAATACAAATATCTCAGCAAATTGCCCAGAAATTACTTCACAGCTTCCCATAGAGTTCTAGGGTACACCTGATCACGTCCCGGGTTTTCATCATCGTTTCCGTGATTTAAAACATCCAGTACCGTCTCCATCTGTCATGTGGACATTATTCAAGATGTTGCCATTTATTTTTCCAAATCTCTAGTTTTTCATATCCTTTTCCAAAGTGAACACTGAGGCAAAATATTCATTTATTATCTCCCCACCTCCTGCAATTCTACACATAGACTGATCTTAGAGTGGCCCTATTCTCTCTCTCATTACCTCTATGTTCTCAATGTATTTGTAAAATTCCTTTGCATTCTCTTAAACCCTATTGCCAAAGTTATCCCATGTCCCCTTTTGGCCCTCCAGAATTCCCTCTTAAATGTACTTGTACTGTCTTTATACTCTCAAGGGATACACACAATCCCTGCTGTCTATTCCTGACGTATGTTGCCACCTTTAACATGACTAAAACTTTAGCTTCTCCAGTCCCCCAGCACTCCCTGCACCTATGCAGGGAGAGAGGGTCAGTTTATTATCCAGTAGCTCCTTGGTTCTGACACTGGGCTTATGTGCTGAGATGTGGTGTGGTGAAAAACACAGGAGGGAGATGCTTCAGAGGCAGAAGGAAACTCCGATTATATTAAAACATTGACAAGAAAATAAATATTCAGAACAACCAGTGCGAGGCATCAAGTGAATTGAGACTTGTCTCACAGCTGTTAACTCCCAAGTTCACCCTTAAGGCTCTAACTTGGTACAGTGGATTTTGACTTACAGAGAGCTGTTAATTACTGGGTGACAGGGGAAAAGAGAGAGAGAGAATAAACACGAATCCTGGGGTCCTCTCGGGTTTCCTTTCCCTGGGCCCTGCCCTACACCGTCAGCCCTGAAGCCCACCATTTCTCCCCTCTCATACTGAGCTGGGACAGAGGGTCTCGATTACCTTCTTCCCATCCCCAGAGTGGCTTATGTTGGTTTGGAGAGTGGTGGATGTCCCTGGCACTACCCCCAGATGGTCTCTCGGCTCTCCAGTCACATCTCACCAGTACATTGAGGGTTGTGGATGTGAAGATTGCTCGCTCTCCTTTTCCTGAGTCTGTGACTGGCTGTAGCCGATTTCCTTGATGCTGGTCAGACCACTTACTCAACAAACCCCAGAGATCAGGGTTCCCCAGTTATACTGGCTGGAGGTTTCCCCAATCTCCCGCCAAATCTGGATTGGATCATTGAGCTATTGTCACTCCTCTCGGAGCTGAATGAGCTTCCTGAGTATTCGATGAGTGTGAATGGTTCTCCAATTAAAGTCAGTGGGTGGACCATAGTTTTAAATGTCCATTATTTCTCTTCGATGTGTGTATGTTAAGATGTTGCGGATAGTTTGATGGCCTTCCCATTTAAGACAAACAGATTTGCATGTCGTACAAAAGCGTGGAGTACTCAGTATCTCTGCATCCAAGCAAATGATTAAAAGTTGAATGATTGTGTAATTTTGCAAGCTGCAGAATGTCTCTGTTGTTTGCTCTTCAGGCTGGTGCTTATTGTCTTGAAGAGTGTGGTGCTGGGAAGGCACAGCAAGTCAGGCAGCATCCGAAGAGCAGGAGAGTCGATATTTCAGGCATAATCCCTTCATCAGGAATAGGGGGCTGGGGGAAGGGTGCTGAGAGATAAATAGGAGGGTGAGAGTGGGGTTGTGTGAAGGTAGCTGAAAAGGTGATTGGTAGATAATGGCGGGGTGATGATGGTGATAGGTCGGAGCAAAGGGTGGAGTGAAAGGTGGGAAGAAAGATGAACATGTAGGACAGTTCAGGAGGGTGGTGCTGAGTTGAAGGGTTGGATCAGGGATGATGTGGGGTGGAGGGCAAATGAGGAAACTAGTGAAGTTGATGTTGATGCCATGTGGTTGGAGGGTCGTAAGGTAGAAGATGAAGTGTTCTGCTTCCAGACGTCGGGGTCTTGGATTTAGCAGTGGAGGAGGACCAGGGCTTGGCCACAGGGCAGTGGGGTTGTTTGGTGCGTGTGTCCCAGGGATTTTCCCTGAAACTTTCCTCAAGTTAGTGTCCTGTCTCCTCAATGGAGAAAGGATACCATCAAGAGCAACAGACACAGTATATTAGGTGGTTGGATGTGCAGGAAAATCTCTGCCAGATGTGGTAGGTTGCTTTGGGGCCTTGGCCAGAGGTGAGCAGGGAAGTGTACGTGCATGTTTTACACTTCGTGCGGTCGCAGGGGAAGCTGCAGGGTGATGGTGGGGTGTGGGGGGGTGGGTGGGGGGGTGGCGTGGATATCACCAGAGAGTCACAGAGCGGATTTGGAAGCAGATATTGTTCCCTCTGTGACTCCATGGTTAAGTCCACACTTCCCACCAATCCACACTATACTGCCGGCACGTTCCCTTCTGACCGCAAGAGGTGTAAAACCTGCACCCACACCTCTCCCTCACCTCTGACCAAGGTCCGAAAGGATCCTTCCATATCTGGCCGAGATTTTCCTGCGCATCTGAACAACTCATCTATTGTGTCCGTTGCACCTGATGTGGTCTCCTCGACATTGGGAGATAGGACACTAACACGCAGATCATTTCAGGGAACATCGCTGGGACACATGCACGAAACAAACCCAATGCCCTGTGACTGAACACTTCAACTGCCCCTCCCACTCCACTATGAACATGCAGGTCTTGAGCCTCCTCCACTACTAAATCCAAGTGTCTCAACGTCTGGAAGAAGAACGCCTTATCTTCCAACTTAGGACCCTCCGACCACATGGCATCAACATCGAATTCACCAGTCTCCTCATCGCCCTTCCACCCAACCTCACCCCAGAACCAACCCTACAACTTGGAACCGTCTTCTTGAGGTGTCCTATCTGTCCATCTTCCTTCCCAACTATGCACTGCACCCTCCACTCCGACCTAACACCCTCTCCTCCACCTGCATCTACCTATCACCTTCCCAGATACCACCCCCAGCCTCGCCACCAAACACCCCGTTTATTTTTCAGCTCCCTTCCCCCCGTCCCACATTCCTGATGATGGGCATATGGCCGAAACGTCGCCTCTCCTGTTTCTCGGATCTTGCCTGAACTGCTGTGCTTTTCCAGCACCAAACATTTCGACTCTGATCGCAAGGATCTGCAGCCCTCACTTGCTCCTTCACTGTCTTTCAGCTGAGACATTTGTGGAGGCCTTCCTTTATCTTACCCTTGTTCCAGACTGCTGCCCCTAGGCTTGCTTATTGCCTACTCTGTCTTAGCCAGAGAACTCAGTGACTCTTCGTTTAAATTTGAATTCCACAAACCCATGTCCAAGTCTGGAGTGTTTTAGTCCAAGGTGTCTAATGGGAATTTGTACCCCACCTAACACCTACCAGCCCTGTATTTCATCTTGGTTCTGTATTCTGATTATCTCATGTTTGGCAGCTTCCCATTTTTAGCTGTTTCTTCACCTGCGAGTAACTGCTACCAATCAACTTTTGAATATTCTTGCCAAATACCATCAAAATTTGCCTTCCTCCAATTTAGTACAACTTGCAAAACACTCTCTTGGCCAAATGAACCACAGCACATTCATCCATCTCTTAAGTCAATAGGGACAGTATGCAAAGTGTAAAAGCAATTAGATTCTATTTGCATGTTCGTTTGCTTCGGACCCATTTGATGACGACATTCTCGTGGCTGGTTCCAGACTCTTCTCGAGGCGAGACATTTATGCAGCATCCAACAATTCAATGTGAGTGTTTCATTAAATAAAGTCTACTCTTTTTTTTAATGACAGAAATAGGGTTTTGTGTGCAATGCTGCTGTCAGAAGCATGGACTTCATCTGAGGAAATACTTTCATGCTGATCACTCCACTGGAAGCATTACCTTCCCTCACAATATCAGCGATAAGGTGCACTTTACTCAAAGACAAAAAGCAGCTGACATCTTGCAAGTGGACAACCTGACAGTGAAGCATTTCCTCCCCACTGCTCCTGATAATGTGACAGTCTGTGTACTCTGTCGTCTGGTTTGCTTGCATTTAAATCAAAGACTTTAACTGTTGCATCATTTGTAACAAATTTAAGTTCCAATCATGAGCAATAGCTCAACACGATCTGATCATGGAATCCAGGGGAAGGTAAAAATTGTTGTTAATTAAAGGAAGACGTGTATAAAGCTGATGTTGGGTGGGAGGAGCGAATTGTGGGACAGTGGAAGTGTCCCAACCCGTGCTCCAGAGGTGTGTGTTAACATCTCCGAAGACGTTGATTAGAAAAAAAGGTTAGTTTTTCTAAAAAGCTGACGTTAAACACTGCTTCTGGGGATCCGGAACACTTTCGAATTCAGTAAAGCACGTTTAATCAAAATAATGCATTAAGAGGAGAGAAACAACATGAAAATAAGCTAGTGAGAGACAAAAACAAGTGTTTTAACAGCTTTCTCAAGATCAACTAAAAGGTAATCATAAAAGACAGATATGCACCGACAACTGGCAGAGGCAAGGAAACCTGCAATTGTGACGGTATGAATAACAGAGAAATAAGGATGATATTTTGGGTCTGTCTTCAGAGAGGAACAATCACTCCACTTCTCAATAATAGAAGAGAAGCAATGTCTTAGTGAAAATGAGCAGATCGATGAATTGGTCATTACTGAACAGAAGTAGTACTGGGAAATTAATATAATCCTAGAATCTGAAGATCAACATTCGGAATCCTCAGAATATTGGTTGCAGTGATCATGATCTTTCGCTGCCACACTGGTACATATTTGTCTTTTCTGATCAGCTTTTGCTTTTTCTGTAGAAAGCTTTTTCAAACAATTTCATCTCTATCACTGGTTTAATTTCATGTTGTTTTCTTTCTTAATGAATTTTTATCGTCCAACTGTACTGAATTTAAAAATGTGTTCTGAATCCCCAGGCCTGGGGTTTAACACCAGCATTTATAAACCAACCTGTTCATTCCCACTGCACCACAAGACACCCATCCCACCCAACATCAGCTTTATACACTACTTTCATTAATTAACAACAATCTTTACCTTCCCCTGGATTGCATGATTAAATTTTGTTGAGCTTTTGCTCATGATTGGAACTTAAATTTGTTTCAAATGATGAAACAGTTACAATCTTTGATTTAATTGCTAACAAAGCAGACTACAGATTCCCCCACCTTACCCCAGTTCCATCCTTCCAGCTCAGCAGTGTCCTCATGACCTGTCCTACCTGTCAATCTCCCTTCCCACCTATCCGCTCCACACTCCCCTCTGACCTATCGCCTCCATTCCCACCCCATTCACCTATTGCACTCTTTGCTACCTTACCCCACCTTCCTCTCTGACCTATCGCCTTCATCCCCACCCCCATTCACCTATTGTACTCTTTTCTACCTTCTCCCCAGCCTCCCCCCCCCCTCCCCCACTTTATCGCTCCACCTTGGAGGCTTCCTGCCTCTATTCCTGATGAAGGGATTTTGTCCGAAACGTCGATTTTCATGCTCATTGGATGCTGCCTGACCTGCTGTGCTTTTCCAGCACCAGTCTGATCTAAAGACTACAGAGGATGAAGACTGTCACTTTTTCAGCAGCAGTGGGGAGGCAATGCTTCACTGTCAGGTTGTCCACTTACCAGATGTCAGCTGAGTTGTGTCTTTAAGTAAAGTGCTCATTATCGCTGAGCTTATGAGGGAAGGGTATGCTGTCAGTGGAGAGATCAACATAAAAGTATTTCCTCAGATGAAGTGCTGCTTGTGACAGTAAGTATTGCATGCAAAACTATTTACCTCGTTAAAAACACAAGTGGAAGTAATTTAATTAAACACACACATTGAGTTGATGTTTGCTGAATAAATGTCTCACCGTGAGCAGAGTTTGGAACAAGTCACCGGTGCATTGGCATTAAATTAATTTCAAGCAAAGGAACATGCAAATGGAATCAAATTGTTTTTACACTTTGCATACTATCCCTGTTGACCTAAGAGATGGATGGACATGTTGCGGTTCATTTTGCCACAATGATTGTTTTGTAAGATGTAAATGCCTGGCTGTATCAAAAGGAGAGGCCCAACAGGGACAGTGACATAAGTTGAGGACTCAAGGGCAGAGTCATTAATTGGTTCAGAGTAGAGATGGTTCAGATTGGTGACTCTTTTTTTATGCTTCTCTCTGTCTGTTTAACTTCATTTGCTGAGGGATGGACTAGAACTTGCTGCCACGATGCAGTGGGGAAGACCACTATCTCAGGTCTTCCTGTTGAAGGGAAATTGGGGTTCGCTCAGTTATCAGACCCTCCCAGTGATTCCCGTAGGTATAATTTTGTGCGTGTAAGAGAGCGTTTTTGGTTTTTGGTTCAAGTCATTTCCAATGTTTTGTTTGTTTACTTGAACAGAATATTCTTTGTTGTAAAATCCTTTACTGTCACAGAGAGAATAGGGCCCCTCAAAGATCAGCAAAGCGGCCTTTGTGTGGAGCCACAGAAAATGGAGGAGATACTAAATGAATATTTTGCCTCAGTATTTATTGTGGAAAAGGGTATGGAAGATGGAGACTGTAGGGAAATAAATGGTGACATTTGCAGAATGTCCATATTAAACAGGAGGAAGTGCTGGATGTCTTTAAATGGGTAAATGTGGATAACTCTCCAGGACCTGATCAGGTGTACCTTAGAACTCGGTGGGAAGCAAGGGAAGTGATTGCTGGCCTCTTGCTGAGATATTTGTATCATCGTTAGCCACAGGTGAGGTGCCAGAAGACTGGAGGTTGGCTAACATGGTGCCACTGTTTAAGAAGAGTGGTAAGGACAAGCCAGGGAACTATAGACCAGTAAGCCAGACGTTGGTGTTGGTAAGATGTTGGAGAGAATCCTGAGGGACATCATGTCCATATATTTGGAAAGGCAAGGACTGCTTCGGGATAGTCAACATGGCCTTATGTGTGGGAAATCATGCCTCACAAGTTTGATTGAGTTTTTTGAGGAAGTAACAAAGTGGATTGAAGAGGGCAGTGCGATAGATGTGATCTATGTGGACTTCAGTTAGGCGTTCGACAAGGTTCCCCATGGGAGATTGATTAGCAAGGTTAGATCTCATAGAATACAGGGAGAACGAGCCATTTGGATACAGAACTGGCTCAAAAGTAGAAGACAGAGGGTGGTGGTGGAGGGTTGTTTTTCAGACGAGAGCCCTGCGACCAGTGGAGTGCCACAAGGATCAGTGCTAGGTCCTCTACTTTTTGTCATTTCAAGAAGGCGTTTGGTATGCTTTCCCTTATTGGTCAGAGTGTTGGGTACAGGGGTTGGGAGGTCATGTTGCGGCTGTACAGGACATTGGTTGGGCCACTGTTGGAATATTGTGTGCAATTCTGGTCTCCTTCCTATCGGGTAGATGTTGTGTAACTTGAAAGGGTTCAAAAAAGATTTACAAGGATGTTGCCAGGGTTGGAGGATTTGAGGTATAGGGAGAGGCTGAATAGGCTGGGGCTGTTTTCCTTGGAGCGTCGGAGGGTGAGGGATGACCTTATAGAGGTTTACAAAATTATAAGGGGCATGGATAGTTTAAATAGGCAAAGTCTTTTTTCCCTGGGGTCGGGGAGTCCAGAACTAGAGGGCATAGGTTTAGGCTGAGAGGGGAAAGATATAAAAGAGACCTACGTGGCAACCTTTTCACACAGAGGGTGGTACGTGTCTGGAATGAGCTTCCAGGGGAAGTGGTAAAGGCCGATACAATTGCAACATTTCAGAGGCATTTGGATGGTGATATGAATAGGAATGGTTTGAGGCATGTGTCTCGGGTGCTGGCAGGTGGGACTCGATTACGTTGGAATATCTGGTCGGCATGTACGGGTTGGATCAAAGGGTCTTTTTTCCATGCTGTACATCTCTATGACTTATGACAGGCTCTGAATGAGACTGTTTGCAGTGACAGTATGGTCACTGAGGGGTGTGTAGATATGGACAGGCTCTCTATGAGACTGTTTGCTGTGACTGCATGGTTACTGGGAGTTGGGAGCAGGGTCAGTGTGAGATTGTTTGCTGTCATCTCGTAGTTGCTGGATGGTCTATAGATCAGGTCAGAGTCACTGTGAGACTGTTTACAATCGCGGTATATTAACTGGCGGGTGTGTCGATGAGGCCACGGTCACTGACAGACCGTTTACATTAACCGTACAGTTACTGAGAATGTGTAGTTGAGGCCAGACTCACTGTCAGACTGCTTACAGTGATATCATACTTTCTGGGAGGTGTGTCAATGAGGTCACGCTCAGTGTCAGACTGTTGAGGGTTCCCTTGTGGGGATGAGTCCAGCACATTCTGTGTTTTGACTGGAGAGTTGCAGAATAGCATGTGCCCTGATTGAACATCCTCGGATTCTGTGAGGATGAGAAAGGGGTGATGCTGAGAGGCTGTGTCCCCAGTGGGAGAAACAAGAACCAGGGGGCGCACTTCAGAGTAAGGAGTCTCCCATCAAAGACTGGGAAGAGTGAAAATTCATAGAATATTCTAGCGCAGTTCAGGCCCGATATCCCTCGATGTTGCACTGACCTGTGAAAATGGTCCAGAGCCCATCTATCCTACACTATTGTATTTTCATCCATATGTTTATCCAAAGACCAGTTAAATGCCCTTAAAATTGGCAAGTCTACTACTGTTGTAGGCAGTGCACTCCACGCCCATGCTACTCCCTGAGCAAAGAAACTACCTCTGGCATCTGTCTTACATCTATCATCCCTCAGTTTAGAGCTACATCCACTCGTGCTGGCCATCACCTTCTGAGAGAAAGGCTCCCCTTGTCCATCCCATCTAACCTTCTGATTATCGTAAATGCCTCAATTAAGTCACCTCTCGATATTCTTCTCTCTAACAAAAACCTCAATTTCATCAGCCATTCCTCATAAGGCCTGCCCTGCATACCTGGCAACATGCCAGTAAATCTCTGCAAACTTTCCAAAGCTTCCACATCCTTCCTATAATGCAGTGATTAGATCTGTCCACAATACTCCCAAATGCGGCCTTACCAGAGTTTCGTACCGCTGCAGCATGACCTTGTGGCTCTGAAACTCGATCCCTCTACCAACAAAAGCGAACACACCGTTTGTCATCTTCACAACCCTATCAATCTGTGTGGCAACTTTCAGGGGTCTATGTTCATGGAGACCGAGATCTTTCTGTTCTTCTACGCTACCTAGATTCTCACCATTAGCCCAGTACTCTTTATTTCTGTTACTCCTTCCAAAGTGAATCACTTCACACTTTTCCACATTAAACCCCATTTCCCATCTCTCATCCCAGTTCTGCACCTTATCTATGTCTCTCTGTAACCAGCAAGTTCCTTCAGGAGTGTCCACAGCTCCAATAATAACCTTAGTCTCACCGGCAAATTTACCAACCCAACCTACGCGCTCATCAAGGGAATTTTTAAAAAATGGCAAACAACAGTGGCCCCAAAACAGATCCTTGCAGAACCCCACTAGTAACTCAACTCCAGGATGAAGATTTTCCCTCAACCACCATCTTCTTTCAACTCGCCAATTTCTGATCCTATCCATTAAACCACCCTCAATCCCATGCCTCCGTCTTTTGTGCAATAGCCTACCGTAGGGAACCTTATCAAACACCTTACTGAAATCCATATTCACCACATTAACCGCTTTGCCCTCATCCACCTGTCTGGTCATCACCTCATCGAACTCAATAAGATTTGTGAGGCATGACCTACCCTTCACAATATCATGTTGACTATCCCTAAACAATGTATTTCTCTGTCAATTATTATAAATCCTATCTCTTCTCCAAAATTTTACCCACAGACGACGTAAGGCTCAATGGTCTTCAATTACCAGGGTTGTCTCAACTCTCCATCTTGAACAAGGGAGCAACATTAGCCATTCTGCAGTCTTCTGGCACTATTCCTGTAGACGATGACGACATAAAGATCAAAGCCATGGACTCGGCAGTCTCCTCCCAGGCTTCCCAGAGAATCCTCGGATAAATCACAGCCGACCTAGACTTATCCATTTTCACACACTCCAGAATTGCAAAGGCATCCTCCTTGTGAACCTCAATCCTGTCTAGTCTCGCCTCAGTATTCTCCTCGACACCATTGTCTTTTTCCAGTGTGATTACTGACAAAAAATATTCATTTAGCGCTTCCCTTATCTCCTCGGACTTCACGCACAACTTCCCACGACTATGCACCGAATCGTTCTCTGGTCATTCTTTCATTCCTGATATACCTATAGAAGGTCTTAAGGATTTCTTTGATCCTAGCTGCCAACGACTTCTCTTGTTCCTTCCTGGCCCTTCTTAGCTCTCTCTTCAGTTCATTCCTGTCTAATTTGTCACTCTGAAGTGCCCCAACTGAGCCATCACGTCTCATCCAAAACATAAGCCTTCTCCTTCCTCTTGAAAAGAGATTCAACTTCTCTTTTAATCCACTGATCCCTCACTCAACTACTTCCTCCCTGTCTGACAGGTGCATACTTATCAAGGGCACGCAATAGCTGTTCCTTGAATAAGCTACACATTTCAATTGTGACCATCCTCTACAGTTTCCTTTCCCATCCTATGCATCCTAACTGTTACCTAATTACATCATCATTGCCTTTTACCAGCAATTTCTCTTGCCCTGCGTTATATACCTATCCCTTTCCATTGCTAAACCAAACATAGCCAAATTGTGGTCACTATCAACAAAGTGCTCACCTACCGCCAAATCTAACACCTGGTCTGGTTCATTACCTAGTACCAAAGCCAATATGGCTTTGCCCCTTGTTGGTTTCTCTATATACTGTATCAGGAAACCATCCTGCATGCATTGGACAAAAACTGACCCATCTAAAGTACTCGAACTATTGTATTTCCAGTCAATATTTTGAAAGTTAAAGTCACCCATAAAAACTACCCTATTACTCTTGCTCCTATCCAGAATCATCTTTGCTGTCCTTTCCTCTACATTTCTGGAACTATTTGGAGGGCTATAGAAAACTCCCAACAGGGTGACCTCTCCTTTCCTGTTCGAACCTCAGCCCATACTACCTCAATTCCTTCCCATGCATGGTTGTGGGGCTGTGGAATTCTCTTCCCAAGAGAGCAGGAAGAATGGGTCACTGAAGGTATTCCCAGCTTAGTGGCTTAGGGGCCATCGGGAAGGTGAGGTTAATGCTGCTATGAAGTGTCCAAAATGATCTTTTTAAAAATTATAGATAATAAAAATCTGACCTGTGTTGGGATGGACATTGCCCTAAAGGAGAATGTGAATAACTAGGGACCACGACAGGGCTGGAGTCTTGCCTGGAGGGAAACCATGTGACTTGTTCTAAATCTCGGTCTCCTACAGCAAGAAGAGAGGGTTTTTCTGGAACGTTTCAACCCAGGGACGGACAGATGGGTTATTTTGCGCAGCCTTTGGTATGAGCCAACACAGGAAGATTCAGACCGTATGTTTCCAGAGAGTGTGACCTTTCTCCCTCAGAGGAGAGACTCTCAGCAGTTCATGTACAGCACGCAGGCTGGGATTCAGGGAAGTGAGCGGTTCAGTAGAAAAGCAGAATGATCAGTTCTGCTCATTTTCGAGGTGGGAGTTTAATTATTTATCTTTTATTTTTAAGAAGTGTGTTTTATCTTGACTTTTCTTCATGCTCCTGAACAATCTCCCAGTCTGTATTATCTTAGGCACATTACTTTTTCAGCACCTACACTGCTGGTTTACAAAAAGGAGGTTTTTTCCAGAAACTCCCTTGTGTCTCTCCCCGTGCATAGACAGAATGATATTACAAGGCAGGAGCAGGTGTGGAATGCACTTCCTCACAGTATGTGGTGGGATAACCAGCTGCAGGTTCACAGAGGGCTGGGGAATAATTGTTCCCATTGTATCTCTTTAAACAGTCGATTTAGCAGATTCAAACTCAGCTGCTTCACCAGGAAAGACACCGAGGTCTCCATCTCAGTGCCTGCACATCGACAAAACCGTTTGTGAAATATCCAACATTCTCAAATCGAGAGGCTGCCACATTGCATCTGAGGATTGGAGGATGGGCGGGTGAGCCGGAGTCTCAGCTTTCCAGAAAAATCCCTTGGGATTTCCAGAGCAATGTCTGACCTACTCAGTTATTGACTGGACCGAGGAGGGCCCAGCAGTTTAACTTCTCCAATCATTGGAGCTGCACAATGGGTGGTTTTCGTTCAATTCATCACATTCAAATGATAACCGTGACTTTTAGAATAACCTTTCCCTGTCTGATATGAATACCCTGTGACACAGCCCGTTGAGAGCATTTACAAATTGCATGCTCCTCATATTTACAAATTTTCCTTATCATTTGGGTAGCCATTGCTCGAAAAGGGATTTATTGAGAACCTGTTTATTTGGATGCAGAGGAATTGTGAGCTGTGCTGCATTAATGTTTCCCCCAGTGTTGTTTTATGGTCCCATTTTCTACTCCACCCTCCTTCATCCACTCACCTTCCTTTTAATTTGTCGAACGCCTGCTAGATTTTGAACATTTATGCGGTCTGGTGGAATCACGCAGGCCTGAAATATTTCTCCCAGAAGTTAGCAGCACTTTCAGATACAAGTACGAAGATGAGACAGTGAGGTTATATCAGTGTGTGTAGCAAACAGTGAACTGACACTGTCCCAGCAATCCTACTTAGAAATTATTGTCTGTTTGCCAGATCAAGAAAAACTGAGCTCAGATTAGGTCACCATTTTCTAAGCCATTTCTTCAACGCTTATTTTCACAGAATCTCTATGGTGTGGAAGCACGTCATTAGGTCGATCCCAGTTCACACTGACCCTCCGAAAAGGATCCCACCCAGACCCATTCCCCCCAGCATTTCCCGGTAATCCTGATTTCCCGTGGTTAATCCAGCTCGCCTGCACATCCCTGGACACGATGGACAATTTAGCATGGCTGATTCACCTAAGCTGCAAATCTTTGTATTGTGGGAGGAAATCGGAAGACCCAGAGGAAACCTACACAAACACGGGGAGAACGTACGAACTCCACACAGTCACCTGAGGCTGGAATCGAACCCGGGTCCCGAACACTGTGAGGCAGCAGGTGCTGACCACTGAGACACTGTGCCACGCTGAACAGGAGCAGAATCTAGTTTCCAACTCCAGGGAGAGGTGAGAGGTTAAAGTGTCTCAGAGTTCTCGACATATTGTGTGCTTTGTTAATCAGGCTGTTTGATGACTGAATAGGAGAAGGTGAGGACTGCAGATGTTGGAGCTCAGAGTCGAGAGCGTGGTGTTGGAAAAGTACAGCAGATCAGGCAGCATCCGAGGAGCAGGCGAATCGATGTTTCAGACCTCATGAAGGTCTTAGTACTGAAACGTCGACTCTCCTGCTCCTCGGATGCTGCCTGACCTGCTGTACTTTTCCAGCACCACACTCTCGAGTTTGATAATTGAACTGAAAGTAAATGACACAACAACAAAGTGAATGCAGCATTAGGGAGACTTGACTGGATGAGTTCAATTCTCAGAGAATGTAAGGCCGAGTTGTTTACGTTTGTTATGAACCAGATGAAACCCCCTCAAAACATTTCAAGGAGTCAGTCTCTGGATATGTCAGATAATGCGTCCCGGATGTGAGTTGATTGGTTAAACTACTGGGCTGTAAACTTATACTTATACTGCAGTTCAAATGCAAACAAAGGAGCATTCGCAAAATAACGTGTGATTTAACTGCTATTCACACTGTTCCAGTGTAGCAGCATCCCAGAAATACACCCTTTGTAAAGGCCAATTCAGCAAAACTCATTTCCTTCACTTGTTCGAACAAAACATGAAACAGGTAGGACAGGTCAAATACATATAATTAGCTGTATAATTGCATAAAATACTGATTACAGCCCATTCTGGGGAATTTTAATTCTTTCCCGGTTATGAGGAAAGACACCACGATCCATGAGGAGGTTAGAGAACATATTGATGAGAACGGTTTCAGGGATTTGGGAATTCAGGGAATGTCAGGGTGCTCTGTTTAGAATAGAGAAAGATTTACTGGCAGAATTCAAACTCCTAAAGAAGAGCAAAAGTTTACACAGTGACCTCTTGTCACCCATCAAGCACTGCAAGAGAGGGAAGTGGAAACAGGTCCAATAGCAACTTCCTGAAAACAATTGGATTTAGGAACAAAACCATAAAATGAGGAGAACTGGAAAACTCTCTCAAATCTCAGCCCAGTCACGATAAGGTGGAATGCCCCCTCTCCTGTATGGATCATTCTATGATTGTGAGATGGACTGAGTTATCTCCAATCCCCCGTAAAGTTGCATGATTCCAACCATGATGGCAATGCAGCAGCTCAGCTTCTCCTCGAGGAGCTCCTCATCCTGGGTCAAAGAGCAATCTCCACTCAGCAGCACCTCGTCACTCACCCTGACAGATCTGCAAACGGTACCCTTGAATAAAACCGAAATGATACAGCTCAGGAAATAAAGAACAAATGTCTAGCTGTAAGATGGAGCTTGAAAAAACTCTGAATATGCTGTCCCAATGATCCATATCTCTTTCTCACTGAGTCTTCCTTTGAGCTGGGATACGTATCCTGATCTTCGCAAGGCACTTATGGCAGTGGGAGAAAGTGAGGACTGCAAATGCTGGAGAGTCAGAGTCGAAATATATGCCGCTGGTAAAGCATAGCAGCTCAGGCAACAGCCGAGGAGAAGGGGAGTCAATGTTTCGGACATCGGCCTTTCATCAGGAATCTGGAGGGGAAGGGAACTGAGAGATAAATAGAGGGGGTTGGGAGTGGGGTGGGGAAGGTGGTTGGGAAGGTGGATGCAAGTGGGGGGTGGGAAGGTGGTGGGTCGGTAGGGAGGGAGGAGCAGATCGGTGGGAAGGAAGGTAAACCGGACAAGAGGGCGGTTCCGAGTTGGAAGGCTTGATCTGGGATGAGGTGGGGAGGGGTGAGTAATTCGAAACTGGTGAAGTCGATGTTGATGCTGGATGGGTGAAGGGTCCCAAGGCAGAAGATGAGGTATTCTTCCTCCAGTTCTCGGGTGGCTTTGATTTGGTGGTGGAGGAGGCCCAGGACTTGCATGTCCTTGGGGGAGTGGGAGGGGGAGTTGAAGTGGTTGCCTACATGGCGGTGGGTTGTTTGGTGCGTGTATCCCAGAGATGTTCCCTGAAATGCTCTGCGAGTTAGCGTCCTGTCTCCCCGATATAGAGGGCACCACATCGAGAGCATTGGACACAATGGATGAGGTGGGTGGATGGGGTTCAAGGGCAGAGATGCAGGAAGTGAAGGCGATATGCTGGAGGGCATTGTTGATCACATGGGAATGGACGCAATTTCCCTCCTCTCTTGAAACTCATTCTTCCAACTGCAGCAAGGATAGAATCCCACTGGTCCCCAGCTTCCATCCCAGTAATCTCCGGTTACAGAGGATTATCCTCTGCCATTTTCACCACCTGTAATCAGACCCTATCACCAAACATATATTTCCCTCCCTATCCCTATCTGCGTTCCGCAGAGACTGTCACTTCCGTGACTCCGTCGTTAGGTCCATGCTCTCCATCAACCCACCCTCCACTCCTGGCACCTTGCCATGTCGTAGCAAGAGGTGTAAAACCTGCGCCCACATCTCCACTCTCACCTCACATCCAAGACACCAAAATATCTTTTCACATTCGCACAGATTTTCCTGCACATCCAAACACCTCACCTACTGTGTCAGTTGCTCTCAATGTGGTCTCCTCTCTATCTTGGAGACAGGATGCCAACTCGTGGAACGTTTCACGGAACATCTTTTGGACAAATGCACCACACAACCCCACCCCCATGTCGCCGAACATTTCAATTCCCCCTCCCATTCTGCCAAGGACATGCAAGTTCTGGGCCTCCTCCACCGCCGAATCAAAGCCACCTAAGAACTGGAGGAAGAACACCTCATCTTTGCGCCTTGGGACCTCCCAGCCAAACAGCATCAACAGTGACTTCAGTCGTTTCCAAATCTATCCTCGCCCACACCTAATCCTAGATCAATCTTTCCAACTCGGCACTGCCCACTTGACATGGTCATACCTGTTCATTTTCCTTCCCACCTATCCGCTGCACCATCGCCACTCACCGATCAGAATTACCTCCAACCTGCACACACCTGTCACCTTCATCCCAGATCCAACCTCTATTTATCTCTCAGGTCCCTTCCATCTCCACATTCCTTTTGCCAGAAATGACGACTCTCCTTTTCCCCGGATGTTTCCTGACCTGCTGTGCTTTTCCAGTGCTGCATTACATATGAAAGTGGTCCGAGACGTATTGGATGTGTTTGTGGTCATCTTTCAAGACTGTAGACTCTCAAACAGTTCCCATGGATTGGCAGGCAGCTACGGCATCCTACTGCTTTTGAAACTGAAGCAAGGAGTGAACAGAATGACAAACCGGTTAGTCTGACATCAGAAGTGGGAAAAATACTGGAATCGATCATATAAGATATAACAGCAGAACAACTGGAACACAGTGCGAGAACTGGACACTGTCAGCATGCATTTACAAAAGGGAAACCATGCTTGACAAGACTACTGCAATACCCTGGGATTTCTCACATTGAACTGGTCGGGAGCGAGTGGATGTGGTTTACTTGGATTTTCAGAAGGCTAATGAGGAACCATGTCAGAGTTTAGAAAGGAAAATTAAAGCAGATGAAATTGGTGTAGTGTGCTGACACGGAGAGAGAACTGGTTGTCAGCCAGGAAACAAAGTGTAGGAATGAACGGGTCTTTTTCTGAATGGCAGCCAGTGGGTATCAGTGCTTGGGCCCCAGCTATTCACAATATATGTTTACGATTTAAGAGGAAGGAATTAGATGTAAAAACCTCCAAATTGGCAGGTGCCACAATGCGGAGTGGGAGGGTGAGCTATGAGGAATGGACAGAGATGCTTCAGTCTGACTGGGACAAGTTGTGTGAGTGGGTAAATGCATGGCAGGTGATGTAGAGAGGAGGTAAATATCAGTTTGTCCCCTTTGGGAGGAAGAACAGGAAAGTGGATTATTCACAGAATGGTGAGAGATTGAGAAATGGTGAGGCACAAAAAGACCCGGTGTCCTCGTGCACCAGTCAGGGAAAGTAAGCATGAAGGAGCACCAGGGACTGAAGACGTGGTTAAATGTGTGTCCCCTTTGGGAAGGCAGTTTATTGACTGAATGATGCTCGACTGGGAACAGGAGGGTGTTTCAGTCAGAGCTGACTGTCCTTGTACACCATTCGGTGAATGTCACAGGCAGGGGCAGCGGGCGGTGAAGAAGGCAAACGGTATGTTCGCCGGCATAGCGAGAGGATTCAGGTACAGGAGCAGGGAAGGCTTGCTGTTGTTGTACAGGGCATTGGTGAGACCACCCCCGTGGAGTAGTATTATGTGCAGTGTTGTTTTCCTTTATCTGGGAAAGGATGCTCTGGCTACTGAGGGAGCACAACGGTTTACCAGATTGATGCCTGGGTTGGCACGGATGGTTATGAAGAGAGATTATATTAGTTAGGACGATATTCACTGCTGTTGAGAAGAATGAAGTTGGATCTCATAACCTGCAAAATTCCAACCTGATCAGACAGTGTAAACACAGGAAGGATGTTCCTGATGACCAGGCAGCCCAGAAACAGAGATCATAGTCTAAGGATACAGGCTGGATCAATTAGGATTGAAATGAGGAGAAATCTCTTCACCCAGTGAGCACTGAGCCTTTGATATTCACTGACACAGAAATTTGATGAGGCTATAGCACTGAAAGCTTTCAGAACGGAGACAGATATAATTCTTGGGGCGAAACGGATTTTGTAAAAGTAGGACAGGGGACTGAGTTGGATGATCAGCCATGATCACATGAAATGGCTTAGCAGGCATTGTTGGGCTGAATGTCCAACTCCTGATTCTGTTTTCTTTAATTCTCGTGGGCTGCCATATATGTTCAATGAGCCAAAATGATTTAATGATACATTTATCATCATCTGAGCTTGAAATAAATCTAGGAAAATCACAGACTGACTGTTGGACACACTCTGCAAATCTGGCTGCATCTGTGCAGATAAAACCAGTGAACATTTCATTTGTTGGTAACTCTTGAAGCCTGGGGTTGGGTGTGGCTTTTTAAACAATATTCATGCTGTAAAACCCTTTGAGAATCAAGGCACTTTTGTCATACTTGTTCTTACTTGGATCAGCACAGGGAGGGAGGATGATGCAGATGAAATTGGTTGTGTATATTGCATGTCCGTAATCTTAGCTCCAGGACAACTCTGCTATTTTAACTGTCTGCTCTTCCACTTGAGTTCACGCTTTTCAGGCAGTGGATTTTTTGAATTCCTCCAAAATAATTACTTCTCCAAGGGCATCATAGGTTTGCTCTATTTTTAAAGCTGTAATCCATCTCTTGAAATTAGTCTGTTCCATCCTTTCAAACTCAGTATAGGTTTGTCCAGAGATATTCCTTAGATTCCTGAAACGTTGTCTATCGGCTTCTGGTGCAAGCTAATGCGTACTTTAAAAGGCCTTTTCCACCTGCTCAAACTCGCCAGATGCATCGTCTGATCGCAATGCGAAGACCTCATGAACACGATCTACATGTATTGTTTGGATGAACAAAGCCCACGTGGTCACTATCCACTGCATTGTTACGCCATTCTTTCAAATAAGTTAACATCGGTCTCGGCATCCTTCCCATCAAATTTACGTGGTGATTGAACACACATAAACAGTTTCCCATCAGGTTTTCGGGACCATGGATTTGCTGAGCCCCACTCTCTTCCTCACTAGAGTTCCCTTCAATCTTCTTCTCAATATTTTGAAGAGCATTTTCCTTTCGAAGCGTCAGTTTTTGAAGTTCAAAGTATCTCTTTTTTTCTTTCTCTTCTGTGAAAGCTCTTTGTTGTTTTTTTCTTTCTTTTCTGATTTTAACCTTCACTTAAACGGGTTGTTTTCTGCGGCCGTTTCCTTCTCTCTCGTCTCTAACTCAAACTACTTTATTTGCAGTTGCATTATTGTAATCTCTACATTTTCTGATGGTGTTTGAAGCAAAATTAAACGCTGAGCTACTGCTGAAACCATCTCATAATTCCTCATATTAGGTTTAAAACAGATAAAAGTGTATTCACAAAATTACAGAATGAAACATAAAGAACCGTTTAAAGAACAGTTTCTTTCCAAACTCGACTTTATTATGCTGTTCCTGAAATATACAACAGTCCAAAAAACAAACCCCCTTAAACACAAAGTCAAAATGAAGCAAAGACTTCCAGTCAAAGTTAGAAAGGGAGAAGGAGAGTGCGAGTCTCCCAGCGTGTTTTCACACAGCTCCATTGCTGAACTAACTCAAACAAGACTTCAGCTTTTCGGACTTACCACTCCCCTTTCATTGTACAGTTCAGTCATAAGGCATGAAAGCTTTTGCCAAACGTTTCATCCGTTCACATATAAACAAAAAGGCAACTCAGTAAACCCTTCCATCTCTGTTTCAAATCAGTTGTTTCGAAGCCCGAAATTTATAAACGACACCAGGAAAAACATCGAGGACACTGTTTCTGTCAGAAAGGGAACAGCTTTTTGAAAAAAAGGACCAGCTTTGTGACAATGAACCGAAAAGGTGAGCGAAATGGAAGGGAGTGGAGTGTAGGGGCTCGAGGTTTCAGAGAACGGGAGGGGTGTAGAGGTTCGAGGTTACAGAGATAGAGAGGGGGTGCAGGGGCTGAAGGGGATAACAGAGATAGGGAGCAGTGTAGGAGCTGGAGGAAGTTATTGCGATAGGGCGGGGGTGTGGGGCTGGACGGAGTTATTGAGATGAGTGGTGTGGTAGCTGCAAGGTGTTGCAGAGATAGAGAAGGTGTGTGGGGGATTGAGGGGGTTACAGAGATAGCTAGGTAGTGGAGAGACTGGAGGGGGATGCGAGATAGCGAGGATATTTAGGGGCTGGAGGAGCTTAAAGAGAGAGGAAGTGGTTGACGGTGCTGTAGGGCGTTACAGAGATTGGTCGGGAGTTTAGAGGCTGGAGGGGGTTAGTGAAAGGGAGGGTGTGTCGGAGTTGAAATGGTTTCCAGAGATAAGGAGAGGGTGTAAAGGCTGGCGGAGTTTGCGGATATAGTGAGAAGGTGCAGTGGATGGAGGGGTTATGAAGGAAGGGAAAGGCTGTAAGGGTCGGAGATGGTTACAAAGAAAATGAGGCGTGTAGGGAATAGAGTTTCCTGAGTTAAAAAGGGGGATGTACTGGCTGGAAGAGGTGACAATGATCCAGAGGGAGTATACGGGCGAGATGTTAAACAGCGAGAGAGTTGTGGAGGGGCTGGAAACGCTGACAGAGGCAGGGAGGAAATGAGAGAGGTATGGAGTGTTTTATGGGCTGGAAAAGTGACAGAGGTGGCATGGAGGTGAGAGAGATAGGGAGCAGTGTAGGTGCTGGAAAAGCTGAAAGAGATAGGAAGGAGGTGAGAGAGATAGGTAAGAGTGGAGGGACTTGTAAAGCTAACAGAAAGGGATAGGGATTGGTGGAGTAGCTGAAGGAAGTGACACCGGCAGGCAGGCTTGGAGGACCTGGAGGAGATCAGCCTTGAAGGAGTTTGTGCATCGTGAGGGTCATGGTGGCTGGCAGAAATTACAGAGATAGGGAGGGTACTGGAGCTTCTAAGAGGTGACAGAGATAGGGAGAAATGGAAGGGCAGGAAAGAGTTTAAAGAGATAGCGATGGGTGTAGGGGCTGGAGCATGTGACTTAAATAGGGAGAGGTTTAGGGTCTGAAAGCTGTGGCAGAGATTGGGAGAGATGTAGGGCCTGAAGGTTGTTAGAAAGGTAGGGAAGGCGAAAGGGGCCTGAGGGTGTCAGAGAGATGTAAGTGGTAAAGCGATTGGAGGAAGTTATAAAGAATTGAATGAGTGCAACACCAGGGTGGTAGGAGGAGATTGAGGGAAGAGTGTAAATTTGGAGGAATTTTCGGTGATCGATAGGTCTGGGATAGATGATGAATATTGTGGAGGTAAGTTTGGTTGCAGAGATAGAGATGGATATAACCGCAGGTGGCATTGGCAATCAAAGATGCAGATGGCCAGGGAGGCAGCTTGAAAATAGAATTCCACAATGACTCAATGAAGAACAAATTGTAGGAATCGATTCAACAGACAAGGGACTGGAAGTAACTGAAAGAGGGTCCAATCACAAGAGTCATAGAGACAATGTCACACAGCACAGGCGAGGCCATTCAGTTAATGTAAAAAGTAAAAAGCCGTTTCGACACCGCAAAGCGCTTCTTCCTAACGTCTGTGTGCTCGGGCCAGAGTTGGGAGAGCTACCCCACAGACTGTTCAAGCAACAATGTGACATAAGTAAGCCTCATTGTGTTAGATCAAATGCTGACATGGAAACCTCCTCCTGACTCCTCTCCCTAGCCTCATGGCGTCAGGTCAAACACTGACCCGGAAACCTCTTGGTAACCCCTCTCCCTCAGCCTCATGGTGACAGATTAAACACTGACACAAAAACCTCCAGCTGACTCCCTTCCCTCAGCATCTTAACGTCAGATCAAACACTGACACGGAAACCTCCTGCTGACTCCCCTCCCTCACCCTCATGGTGCCAGATCAAACATCGACACGGGGAACTGCTGCTGATTTGCCTCACTTAGCCACAAGGGGTCAAATCAAACACTGACACAGAAACCTGCTGCTCACTCCCTTCCGTCAGCCTCACCATGTCAGTTCAAACACTGACATGGGAACCTCCTGTGGACTCGCCTTCCTCATTCTCACGTTGTCAGATCAAACACTGACAGGGAAACCTCCTGCTGTCTCCCCTCCCTGAGCCTCACGGTGCCAGATCAAACACCGACACGGGAACCTACTGCTGATTTGCCTCCCTTAGCCTAACGGGGTCAAATCAAACACTGACACGGAAACCTGCTGTTCACTCCCTTCCGTCAGCCTCACGATGTTAGATCAAACACTGACATGGGAACCTCCTGTTGACTCCCCTCCCTCAGCCTCCAACATATCATCTTGCAGCCAGCAAAGCTGTTGAAAATGGCATTGAAGAAAGCATCAATTAAGACACCGTGCCACTGAGCCTCACCACGACCTCTATGTGACCATCTCCAAAATCTGTCCAAACAGCTTTCAAACTGGAGCTGGACAGTTATTCACACAATCCCTCAATACGTTTTATGACGATAATATGATAAAAGTCGTGTACAAATCTCAGTAAGGGCCTTTCACACCCAAGAGTAAATTATTCTTAAGTGCAAGGACTTTGAAAATATGCAAACATTTTGCTTGTACTAATATTGTTTGTTAATAGTCACACAAACATTTTCACGCAACAGCACCACTGTGTGTTTGAACATTCTACAGTCGCATACAATTGCATTTTCAAATGATTCTATATATTTCACAACTCATTAAAATTAGATTAGTTTACTGACAGTGTGCAAACAAGCCCTTTGGCCCAAAGGGTCCACAACGACTCTCCGAAGAGCAACCCAGCCAGACCCATCTCCCTCTGACTCATGCAACAAACACGATGGGCAATTTAGCATGGCCAATTCACCTGACCTGCACATTTTTGGATTTTGGGAGGAAACCCACGCAGACATAGGTCGAACGTGCAAAGTCTACACAAACAGTCCCCAAGGCAGGAATTGAACCTGGGACACCGGTGCTGTGAGGCAGCCGTGCTCACCAGTGAGCCACCATGCCAGTCAATATGACATGAAAATGTCAGTGTCTGTGTGATGTTTAGTATGCAAGCCATGCCTCTGAACAATTGACAGATTGTTTCAAACAGAATATCACTTTAGCAATTCACAACAGGCAAGGCACTGACTGGACCCAACCATCATCCGCTCACAAAACCCAAAACTCAGAGTCCAGTATAGATCATGTTTAGGCAACATTTTTCATTCTGATTTATTCATGGAAGGTCATTGGGCCAGTATTTACTGCCTGTCCATTGTTGCCCCTGAGAAAGTGGGGTTGAGCTGACACGTTGAGCCGCTGCATGTGCTGTCGGTCATGAGTGAGTGAAGTTGAAAGAACAGCAATGCATTTCCAAATCAGGGTTTTGGGTGGCTTGGAATGGAACTTCTATATATCTGCTGCCCTTGTCCAATTATGGTGGTCGCGGTTTCAGAGGGACTTCGTAAGGAGCCTTGGTAAATTTCTGCAGATTACCACGGAGATGGCAGGCACTGCTGCTACTGTGTGTCCGTGGATGATGAGTGAACCTGCATTCAGCCAGACAAATGGAGGAATTGTGTATTAACACACATATTCAATTTGTGTCTTATAGATGGTGGGCAGGCTTTTGAAAATCATGATGCAAGTTATTCCGGCCGAGTTCCTCGCCCCTGACATTTTGTTGTTACCAATGAATGTCTATAGGTCAAAATGTGGCGCGCTGGAAAAGCACAGCAGGTCAGACAGCATCCAAGGTGCAGGAGAGTCGACGTTTCAGAGATAAAGGCTTCACAGACATGGAGAATTAGTTCATCTGGTCAGTCCAGTTCTGGTTAACATTAATCCCCGGGATATTGGTAGTGGATGATGGTTCAGTTCTGTATCGTGTGTAATGCAGATGTCACTTGTCACTTTTGTGCACACGCTTGCACGTTTTGCATACATGCATAATCGCGAACATTGTCAAATCGTGATCATTGTGCAATCATTGGCGAACACCCACACTTGTGAGTTTATGGTAGATGGATGGCTATTTATGAAGCACTTAAAAACTGCTGGGCCGAGGACAGAGGGCACTCTTATATCTCACTGATAGTGTCACTCCATCAAATCTGGGAAGCTTTTTTTTTAGATTCCCTACAGTGTGGAAACAGGCCCTTTGGCCCAACAAGTCCATACTGACCCTCTGAAGAGTAACCCATCCAGACTCATTTCCTTCGGACTAATGCACCTAACACTATGGGCAATTTAGCATGCCACTACACCTAACCTGCACATCTTTGGACTGTGGGAGGAAACTGGAGCACCCAGAGGAAACCCACGTCGAAACGGGGAGAATGTGCAAACTCCACACAGACAGTCGTCCGAGGCTGGGAGCGAACCCGGTTCCCTGGTGCTGTGTGGCGGCAGGGCTAACCACTGAGACACCGTGCTTGCTTCATGTTCAGTCTGCTCCAAAGCTGTGTAATAGCATTATTGAAAAGATTAATATTCAAATATCTACCCGTAGGAGCTCAGTGGGGACTTGGTTAGCTCAATCAGGTGGATGTCCAGTTTATCTTACAGGTTAATGCAAACAGTGTGAGTTCAATTCCTGCATTAACTGAGATAACTATAAGGAAAGTCCGAAATAACCTTTCCCTTACTTGAGGCATGATGACTATCCAGTTAAACTGCCACCAGAGGTCTCTGTCACACGAAAGAACAACCCTATCAACCCTGAAGAGTATGGTGCCTTACTTTTCCATTTCCCAAACCCACCAAATCCTAACACCTTCTTTTGTACAACGTATATCTTAAACCAGTGCAGAGTTTTCTCTGTATTCCCATTTGCTCTTAATCCTTGATGCCACAGGTTTTCAAAGGCAAGTATGATGATGTTAAGTGCACTGACTCTTGCCTCACCTCTAGAATACAGCTGTGTGTTTTCTTGTTGTCTGTCTTTAAATCAAGGCTTCAATGAGGTCACAGGATGAGTGGCATTGGCAGAACACACACTGCGCTTCAGTGAGCAGGTTAGTGATGAGGAGTTGCTGATGACGCCACTGTAGATGACATCTTCCATCAGTTTATGAATGTCGATGAGGATAGGGCAGTTGATGTTGTATACATGGTATGCTGTTGTAGAAAATGCAGAGACATGGAATTGAGGGTAATTTAGCAGTTTGGATTAGAAACTGGCATTTCTGAAAGAAGGCAGTAAGTGGTGGTTGATGGAAAATATTCGGTCTGTAGTCCAGTTACTAGTGGTGAGCCATAAGGATCTGTTTTGGGACCACTGCTGCTTGTCATTTTTATAAATTGCTTGGACGCAGGCATCGGTGGATGGATTAGTAAATTTGCAGACGACACTAAAGTCGGTGGAGCAGTGGACAGTTTGGAAAAATGTTATAGGTTGCAGGGGGAGTTGGATCAACTGCAGAATTGATCTGAGAGGTGGCAAATTGAGTTCAATGCAGCTAATTGTGAGGTAATGCACTTTGGGAAGAATAACAGGAAGGCAGAGTACTGGGTCAATGGAAAGATTCTTGGAAGTGTGAATGTGCAGAGGGATCTTGGAGTCCATGTGCATAGATCCCTGAAAGTTGCCACCCAGGTGGATAGTGCTGTTAAGAAGGCATATGGTGTGTTAGGTTTCATTGTTAGAGGGATTGAGTTCCGGAACCGCAATATCACACTGCAACTGTACAAAACGTTGGTGCGGCCACACTTGGAATATTGTGTAGGGTTCTTTTGGTCCCATTACATTAAGGATGTGGATGCATTGGAAAAGGTGCATCGGAGATTTACCAAGATGTTGTCTGGTCTGGAGGGAAGGTCTTATGAGGAAAGGCTGAGAGACTTGAGTCTATTCTCATTGGAAAGAAGAAGGCTAAGTGGGGATTTGACAGAGACATGCAAGATGATCAGAGGATTAGATAAGGGAGACAGTGAAAGGCTTTTTCCTAGGATGATGACGTCAGTTTGTACGAAACGGCATAACTACGAATTGAGGTGTGATGGATTTAAGACAGATGTCAGAGGCAGGTTCTATACACAGAGAATGGTAAAGGCGTAGAATGCCCTACCTGCTAATGTAGTCAACTCAGCCACATTAGGGTGATTTAAACAATCCTTATATAAGCACATGGATGATTTTTGGATAGAGTGGAGGGGGAGTGAGCTGAGAATAGTTCACAGATCGGCGCAATATCGAGGGCCGAAGGGCGTGTTCTGTACTGTATTGCTCTATGTTATTTGTTCTAAACCAATGGGGCAATCATTGATTGTCTGATGTTCTGTCTCTGTGTGTCCAGTTTCCCAACATTGTCACGAAGGTGCCAGTGCTGAATTCGAGCAAGAACAGCTTGAATGGAATGTTTTGAGGGTCCAGTGCTTTTGCATTCTCCAATCTCTCCAACCGCTTGCAGATACCATGCAAAAAGGAATCGATTCAGCTGAAGACTGTCATCTGCAGGAGACTAATATAGGTAATTGCATCGACACTTCTGTCTGAACATTTTTGTGAATGTTTCAGTATTTTGTTTTCTAATGTTGTGCTGGTCTCTTCCACCATTGAGGAAGGCAATATTTGTGGATCCACTTCCTCGAATGAGTTGTTTGATTGTCTGCTACTGTTCACCTGACTGCATGTGACAGGATTGCACACATTAGGTGTGATTCATTGGCTAAATCTTTGTATCACTTGCAGTTTACGCGATTTGGTGAGTATGTGGTCCTCTTTGGAAAATTCACCTCATTTTTAGGTGTACCTGGTACTGCTCTTGTCAGGCGCTCCTGTATTCTCCATTGAGCAAGGGTTAATGCACTCGCTAAATGGTCAGTGTAAAGTGCAGCATATGCCAGGCAGTGATGGTCAAAATTGTGCTGGAGCTCAAATCTGCTGCTGTTGGTACTGACCCGAATCATCACATACAGCCAAGAGTTCAGTTACTAGATCTATTCGAAATCTGCCCCGTTCAGCACAGTGAAAGTGTCACACAATGACAGAGGGTATTTACAATGTCAAAGTGGGACTTTGTCTCTACAAATGCTGTCTGCGGTAATCACTGTTATCAATATGGTCACTGAATAATGTGTCTGCAGCTGGTAGATTGAGATCAAAGATGTTCCCTCCCCTTTGTCGCTCCCTCCCCATCCAGCAGGTAAAAACAATGACTGCAGATGCTGGAAACCAGATTCTAGATTAGAGTGGTGCTGGAAAAGCACAGCAGTTCAGGCAGCATCCGAGGAGCAGTAAAATCAACGTTTTGGGCAAAAGATGAAGGGCTTTTCCCCAAAACGTCGATTTTATTGCTCCAATGATGCTGCCTGAAATGCTGTGCTTTTCCAGCACCACTCTAATCTAGAACCTCCCCATCCAGTGCAGACCCAATCTAACAGCTGTGTCCTTTTGACCGACCATTTCGATCAGCAATACTGCTGCTGAGCAGCTCTTGGTGGTGGTTTTGAAATGGCCAACCCAGTATACAGTTTCTACTTTCGCTACTCTCTCAGTGCTTCCTGTAAGTGTTTTTCAATATGGACGAACACTGATCCTTCAGTTGAGGGAGGGGAGTCAGCAAGAGTATCTGTGTTGATTTTTGATCTGAAACCTTGAAGCTGAGTGAGGGGAGTCAGCAGGATATTTATGTGTCAGTGTTTGATCTGACACCGTGAGGCTGAGGGAGGCGAGTCAACAGGAGGTTCCCATGTCAGTGTTTGAACTGACATCGTGAGGCTGACGGAAGGGAGTGAGCAGCAGGTTTCTTTGTCAGTGTTTGATTTGACACCGTGAGTATAAGGGAGGCAAATCAGCAGTAGGTTCCCGTGTCGGTGTTTGATCTGGCACTGTGAAGCTCAGGGAGGGAAGTCAGCAGGAGGTCTCCGTGTCAGTGTTTTATCTGACACCATGGGACTGAGGGAGAGGGGTGACCAAGTGGTTTCCGTATCAGTGTTTGATCTGACACCATGAGGCTGAGGGAGGGGTGTCAGCAGGAGGTCTCCATGTGAGTGTTTCGTCTGTCACCATGGGATTGAAGGAGAGGGGTTACCAAGAGGTTTCCGGGTCAGTGTTCGACCTGACGCCATGAGGCTGAGGGAGAGGAGTCAGGAGGATGTTTCCATGTAAGCGTTTGATCTGAAACAATGAGGCTTCTTTAAGTCACACTGTTGCTTGAACAGTCTGTCAGGCAGCTCTCCCAATTCTGGCCCGACAACACAGACGTTAGGAAGGAGGGCTTTGCGGTGTAGAAACGGCTTTTTACTTTTTACTTTAACTGAATGGAATCGCCTGTGCCGTGTGACATTGACTCTATGACTCTTGTGATTGGACCCTCTTTCAGTTACTTACAGTCCCTTGTCTGTTGAACAGATTCATCCAATTTGTTCTTCATTGATTCATTGTGGAATTTTATTTTCAAGCTGCCGAACCTGGCCATCTGTATCTTTGCTTGCCATTGCCACCAGCGGTTATGTCCATCTCTATCTCAGCAACCCAACTTACCTCCATAATATTCATCGCTGACAATGTGTTGCTGGAACAGCGCAGCAGGTCAGGCAGCATCCAGAGAAAAGGAGAATCGACGTTTTGGGCATAAGCCCTTCTTCAGGAATTCCTCAAGAAGGGCTTATGCCCGAAACGTCGATTCTCCTGCTCCTTGGATACTGCCTGACCTGCTGCGCTGGTCCAGCAACACATTTTCAGCTCTAATCTCCAGCATCTGCAGACCTCACTTTTTAGATTAGATTAGATTAGATTAGATTAGATTAGATTAGATTACATTACAGTGTGGAAACAGGCTCTTCGGCCCAACAAGTCCACACCGACCCGCCAAAGCGAAACCCACCCATACCCCTACATTTACCCCTTACCTAACACTATGGACAATTTTAGTATGGCCAATTCACCTGACCCTGCACATCTTTGGACTGTGGGAGGAAACCGGAGCACCCGGAGGAAACCCACGCAGACACGGGGAGAACGTGCAAACTCCACACAGTCAGTCGCCTTTCTCCTACGTAATATTCATCGTCTATCCCAGACCTATCGATCATCGAAAATTCCTCCAAATTTACACTCTTCCCTAAATCTCCCCCTACCATCCTGGCGTTGCAGTCTTTCATGTCTTTCTAATTTCCTCCAATCCCTTTTCCACTTACATCTCTCTGACACCTTCAGGCCCCTTTCGCCTTCCCTACCTTTCTAACAACCTTCAGGCCCTACATCTCTCCCAATCTCTGCCACATCTTCCAGACCCTAAACCTCTCCCTATTTAAGTCACATCCTCCAGCCCCTACACCCATCGCTATCTCATTAAACTCGTTCCTGCGCTTCCATTTCTCCCTATCTCTGTCACCTCTTAGAGGCTCCACAACACTCCCTATCTCTGTAACCTCTGCCATCTACTCTGACCCTCACGATGCACAAATTCCTTCAAGGCAGACCTCCTCCAAGTCCGACAGGCCTGCCTCCCTGTGTCACTTCCTTCAGCTCCTACACCAATCCCTATCCCTTTCTGTCAGCTTTACAAGTCCCTACACTCATACCTATCTCTCTCACTTCCTTCCTATCTCTTTCAGCTTTTCCAGCAACTACACTACTCCCTATCTCTCTCAACTCCATGCCACCTCTGTCACTTTTCCAGCCCCTAAAACACTGCATATCTCTCTCATTTCCTCCCTGTCTCTGTCAACCTTTCCAGCCCCAACTCCATTCCCTAGCGGTTTAACGTCTCGCCCGTATACTCCCTCTGGATCATTGTCACCTCTTCCAGACAGTACACCCCCCTTTTTAACTCAGTAAACTCTATTCCCTACACCCCTCCTTTTCTCTGTAACCACCTTCGACCCTTACAGCCTTTCCCTTCCTCCAGAACCCCTCCATCCACTACACCTTCTCACTATCTCTGCAAACGCCGCCAGCCTTTGCATCCTCTCCTTATCTCTGTAAACCCTTTCAAACCAGACAACCTCCTTTTCACTAACCCCCTCCAGCCCCTACTCCCCCGGCCAATCTCTGTAACCCCCTCGAGCACCGTCACCCACTCCCTATCTCTTTAAGCTCCTCCAGCCCCTAAACATCCTCACTATCTCGCATCCCCCTCCAGTCCCTCCACTATTTAGCTATTTCTGCAACCCACTCAAGCCGCCACACCCCCTCTCTATCTCTACAACTCCTTGCAGCCACCACACCACCCATCTCTATAACTCCCTCCAGCCCCCACACCCCCGCCCTATCGCTATAACTTCCTCCAGCTCCTACACTGCACCCTAACTCTGTAACCCCCTTCAGCCCCTGCACCCCCTCTCTATCTCTGTAACCTCGAACTTCTACACCCCTCCCGTTCTCTGAAACCTCTAGCCCCTACACCCCACTCCCTCACATTTCTCTAACCTTTTCGGTTCATTGTCACAAAGCTGGTCCTTTTTTTCTAAAAGCTGTTCCCTTTCTGACAGAAACAGTGTCCTCGATGTTTTTCCTGGTGTCGTTTATAAAGTTCGGGCTTCAAAATGACTGATTTGGAACAGAGATGTAAGGGTTTACTGAGATGCCTTTTTGTTTATATGTGAACGCATGAATGAAAGGGGAGTGGTCAGTCCGAAAAGCTGAAGTCTTGTTTGAGTTAGTTCAGCAATGGAGCTGTGTGAAAACACGCTGGGAGACTCGCACTCTCCTTCTCCCTTTCTAACTTTGACTGGAAGTCTTTGCTTCATTTTGACTTTGTGTTTAAGGGGGTTTGTTTTTTGGACTGTTGTGTATTTCAGGAACAGCATCATTCAGTCTAGTTTGGAAAGAAACTGTTCTTTAAACTGTTCTTTATGTTTCATTCCGTAATTTTGTGAATAAAGTTTTATCTGTTTAAAACCTAATGTGAGGAAAGATTAGATGATTCCAGCAGTAGTTCAGAATTTAACTTTGCTTCAAACACCATCAGCAAATGTAGAGATGGCAACAATTCAACTGCAAATAAAGCAGTTTGAGTTAGAGCGAGAGAGAAGGAAACGGCCGCAGAAAACAAACAGTTTGAGGGACGGTTAAAAGCAGAAGAGAAAGAAAAACAACAAAGAGCTTTCGCAGACGAGAAAGAAAAAGAGAGGAACTTTGAACTTCAAAAACTGACGCTTCGAAAGGAAAATGCGCTTAAAAATATTGAGAAGAAGATTGAAGGCAACTCTAGTGAGGAAGAGAGTGGGGCTCAGCAAATCCATGGTCCCGAAAACCTGATGGGAAACTGTTTATGTATGTTCAATCATTGCGTACATTTGATGGGAAAGATGTAGAAGCCTATTTCATCTTATTTGAAAGAATGGCGAAGCAAATGCAGTGGACAGTGACCACGTGGGTTTTGTTGATCCAAACAACACATGTAGATCGTGTTCATGAGGTCTTCGCATTGCGATCAGACGATGCATCTGGCGAGTTTGAGCAGGTGGAAAAGGCCATTTAAAGTACGTATTAGCTTGCACAAGAAGCCTATCGGCAACGTTTCAGGAATCTAAGGAAAGTCTCTGGACAAACCTATACTGAGTTTGAAAGGATGGGTCATACTAATTTCAAGAGATGGATTAGAGCTTTAAAAATAGAGCAAACCTATGATGCCCTCGGAGAAGTAATTATTTTGGAGGATTTCAAAAAATTCACTGCCTGAAAAGCGTGAACTCATGTGGAAGAGCAAACAGTTAAAATAGCAAGGTTAGCAGCGGAAGTGCTGATGATTATGAGCTGGTCCATAAAACACGGTTTGGCTTCCAGAATCAATTTTAGTCCATGAGGGACAGTTACTGGGGTAAAGAGAAATCCTCAGGTGGAAAAGGAAATGTAGGTCTCAGTGAAGATCATAAAGATAACTTACCACAGGGTACAAATTAAACGATTGAATGGGATAAAGAACGTAAAAAGCTCTGGTGTTTTTATTGCAATAAAGTGGGTCACACGAAATCACAGTGTTGGTTGGGTAGGATTAAGTCAAATGTCAGAAAATCAAACAGACTGGAAGTTTTGTTGGACTAGTACCAAAAAGCACAAGGGAAGTTAAACAACTGCGTCAGAGTGTACAGGACGATCAGAGGTTGATTAAGGACGAAGTGTCAGATCTGCTCGAAATATACATGCAAGTGTCGTGTTTTCTTCGCATAGGCCAGGAGCAGTAGGTAAGGAGGTTACAACATGAAGAGACAAATGATTCTCTCACTCTGTAATACTGAAGAACGAAAAGATACTAACCCCTGAATGATTATTGCCAGAAAATATATTGGTAAGTGGAATTCATGGTGAGACATAAAGCACTCAATTATGAGAAGTGAGGCCAGAGAATCTAGAGAAGAGTGGAAAATTTGAGGTAGGAGTACTGGAAAAGTTCTCAGATCTAGGAATACAATTTGTCCTTGCAAATGATAAAACGGATTCCCAATAGGTGTGATGCCCACTCTCATTGAAAAGCCAGTGGCGATGTCGGCAAATGAAGACCTAGAGAGTGTTTACCCAGGAATCTTTCCTGATTGCGTGATCACAGATCACAGAGACATAAATTGAAGCAGGAGGGTTCAAAAGGCACAAATAAATAAACTGACGTCGTGTTATCCAAAACCTGTTTTGATCACTAAAGTGGAATAGAGAAGGAGCAAACCGGTTAACATGCAAGCATCTTTTGCTTTCCTAAGCTGATTGAATTACAGCAGCAAGTTGCAGAGTTAGAACACTTATATCAAAGCGTATTTACCGAGAAAGAAAATGAATCCATTCCTGTCTGCTATTACTTAAAATATGATATCTTAATGAGGAAATGCAGACAATCATGCATTCAAGCAAATGATAATAGTCAGACATTCATCTAATCGTTTTGCCAGTCGGGTATAGAAAGGAGGTGCTGCTAGTGCTGCATGCGCTACCACTTGAGGAAAACACAGGCTAAAATACAATGACATTTATACTGGCCTGCATTACACAAGGATGTAGTTGCATTTTGCCAGGTGTTTCATCCTTGTCAGATCAACGGAATACCACAGGCAGACGTAAAATCTGAACGATTAAAATTTATTCCAGCATTTGAGGAACCTTTCACACAGTCTCGATTGATTTTTTTGAAGAAATCACAGAGAGGATTGATGAGGGCAAAGCAGTAGACGTGATCTATATGGGGTTCAGTAAGGCGTTGACAATATTCCCATTGGGAGACTGTTTAGTAAGATTAGATCTCACAGAATGCAGGGAGAACTAGCCATTTGTATACAGACCTGACTTAAAGATAGAAGACAGAGAGTGGTGATGAAAGGTTGTTTCTCAGACAGGAGGTCTGTGACCAGTGGCGTGCCACAAGGATCGCTGCGGGGTCCTCAACTTTTTGTCATTTGTATAAATGATTCCGATGCGAGCATAAGAGGTATGGTACGTAAGTGTGCAGCTGACACCAACATTGGAGGTGTGGTGGACAGCGAAGAAGGATATCACAGATTACAACGGGGACTTGATCAGATGGGCCAAAGGGTTGAGAAGTGGCAGATGGTGTTTAATTCAGATAAATACGAGGTGCTGCATTTTGGGAAAGCAAATCTTAGCAAGACGCCTACGCTTAATTTTAAGGTCCTAGGGAGTGTTGCAGAACAAAGAGACCTTGGAGTGCAGGTTGAAAGCTTCTTGAAGGTGGACACGCAGGTAGATAGGATAGTGAAGACGGTGTTTGGTATGCTTTCTTGTATTGGTCCGAGTCTTGAGCCCTGGAGTTGGGAAGTCATGTTAAGCACATTGGTTAGGCCATTTCTTTGGAATATTGCATGCAACTCTGGTCTCCTTCCTATATGAAAGATGATGGGAAACTTGAAACGGTTCAGAAAAGATTTACAAGGATGTTGCCAGGGTTGGAGGATTTGAGCTATAGGGAGAGGCTGAACAGGCTGGGGCAGTTTGCCCTTGACCATCGGAGGCTGAGGGGTGACCTGATAGAGGTTTACAAAATTATGAGGGGCGTGGGTATGATAAATAGACAAAGTCCTTTCCCTCAGTTTAAACTATGCCCCTGCGTGCTAGCAATCTCCATCCGAGGAAAAAGGCTCTGGGATCGGGGAGACCAGAACTGGAGAGTATAGGTTTCGGGTGTGAGCAGAAAGATATAAAGAAGACTTAAGGGGCAACTTTTTCACGCAGAGGGTGGTACATGCATGGAATGATCTGCCAGAGGATGTGTTGGAGGCGAGTACAATTGCAAAACCTAAAAGACGTCAGGGTGGGTATATGAATATGAAGGGTTTGGAGAGCTATGGGCTGGGTGCTGGTTGGCGGAAGTAGATCGGGTTAGGATATTAGTCGGCATGGACCGAAGGGTCTGTTTCCATGCGATACATCTCTATGACTCTATGGCCTCCCGTTGCAGCTGACAGTTCCTAAATCTCGCATTCTCTCTCGTTCTATCTCCCTGTCTCTATCTATTTCTAATCATCACATGTGGCATGTGGCATCAAGTAGGGCATCAGTTAAAGGACCTTAAAATGAAGCTCCAGCAAGTTATCCAGAATGCTCGTGGCATTCTCTGATTCATTGCTGGAGGATTTGTACAAAAATAAGTAACATTGTTCTGCCCTCTGTCACATTACCCGGATTCTCTCTTTAAACCCCTCGCTGATCCCAGAATTTACTACAACACTGGGATAGGGATACAAAGTGAAGCAACACTGACCTTCCAATGAATAAATATGAAATGTGAATTATTGTTCTTTCCCGATGTCTCTAAGATAACTGGCGTTGTTCTAAGTAGCACATCTCAAGCTGGGCCCATTGACACTGGACAGAGAATGTTTCACCCAAATTCCATTCCCTGACTCGCACCCTGAATTTGCCCCTTTCAGTTTCTGCATGGTGACTGGACACCGGGCGTCTGATTATGGGAGAGGACGTATCACCTTCTTGCTGGGTTTACCTGCTTCCCAGTGCAGAAAGATAAACTTAGATGTAGAGCTGAACTCCCGCATATCAAGACATGTTTTTATTACCTGCGATGTGAACATTTTCCTGAACCAACCAGGTGGAAATGACCTCGCTGTCTTCCCGAACAGCGGCAGTCATTGCCCAGAAAGTAAATTGCTGAACCGCGCCCAGATCAACGGGAACCGCACCGTGACTCAGCTTTTCCACCGTGACTCACCGTGACTCTGCTGAATAACACAACCCAGCACAATAACCAGCCAGTGGGCTGTATCATTCTCTACACCACCTACAGCCCATGTCTAGATCACTGTTTCAGTAACACGGGGAATTGTGAGATCATCCCTGCCTTGCAAAGGTTCCATTTCAGGACATATGGAATGAACCAGACATTAACAAGTATTTTGTCTTCAGTAAAATATTTGCACTTGATGCGGATCAGAGCTGACATCAGGAAATCGGGAAAAGCTGGCTGCAGTGGAGAATACCGAGTTTCATGTCAGAAGGTGTGATGTGGAATACCCAGTCAGGTGTGGAGAATGCTCCGCTCCAGAATAATGCATTGGACAGGCTCCAAGAATTGATTTAACATGTTAAGGGATCTGGGAATTTCTGCAAATGGGTGCCATGCCTGTTCAAATACATCTATCATATTTCACTTCCGTGAAAGAAAATTACTAACATACATTGATGTTGTTTCTACTGATCGGTAGTAGATGGCATCAGAGAAAAAAAAGTCCGTTATGAACTCAATAAATTCAAGAATCCCTCACAATCAAAATCAATTCCATTCACAACCTTGCTTTCCCGTCCATCAACGCATCTGCAAGTGCAACCCAATACTGGCCTCACATTCTCAGTCTCAGTCTTACAAAGAGAGATAGAGCATAGATGCAGAATGTTTGAGAGATCGAACTAGCTTAAAAAGATAGGGTGTGTTAGTACATAAAACAACACAGCGCAGTACAGGCTCTTCGGCCTTCGATATTGTGCCGAACTGTGAAATCAATCTGAAGCCCATCTATCCTACGCTATTCTATTATCATCCATATGTTTATCCAGTGACCATTTAAATGCCCTTTAATTTAGTGAATCCTCTACTGATGCAGGCAGGATATTCCACGCCCTTCCTACGTGGGTGGCACGGTGGCACAGTGGTTAGCACCGCTGCCTCACAGCGCCAGAGACCCGGGTTCAATACCCGCCTCAGGCGACTGACTGTGTGGAGTTTGCACGTTCTCCCCGTGTCTGCGTGGGTTTCCTCCGGGTGCTCCGGTTTCCTCCCACAGTCCAAAGATGTGCAGGTCAGGTGAATTGGCCATGCTAAATTGTCCGTAGTGTTAGGTAAGGGGTAAATGTAGGGGTATGGGTGGGTTGCGCTTCGGCGGGGCGGTGTGGACTTGTTGGGCCGAAGGGCCTGTTTCCACACTGTAAGTAATCTAATCTACTCTCTGAGTAAAGAATCTATCTCTGATATCTGTCCTATATGCATCGTCCCTCAGTTTAAACTATGCCCCTGCGTGCTAGCAATCTCCATCCGAGGAAAAAGGCTCTCACTGCCTGCCCTGTCTATTCCTCTGATCATCTTGTGTGCCTCTGTTAAATCACACTTTAACCTTCTTCTCTCGAAGGAAAACAGAATTAAGTCCCTCTAGTTTCTTCATAAGACCTTCTCTCCGTACCAGGCAACATCCTGGTAAAACTCCACTGCACCGTTTCCAAAGCTTCCATATATTTCTGGTAATGGGGTGACCAGAACTGTGCGCAATCCTCCAAGCGCGACACACCAGTGTTCTGTACAGCTGCAATATGACCTCATGGCTCCAAAAAGCAATGCTCTGCCAATAAAAGTTAACACACGGCATGCCATCATAACAGCCCTTCAACCTGGGTGGAATCTTTTAGGGCTCTAACATGGACACTGAGATCTCTGCTCATCCACACTACCAAGAATCTTACAGTTGGCCCAGTACTCTATATTGCTGTTATTCCTTCTAAATTCAAGGTTAGATTTCCACATTAAAACCATTTTTCACCTCTCAGCCCAGCTCTGCAGCTTATTTATGCCCCTCTGTACCTGTAACATCCTTCAGCACTGTCCACAACTCCAGCGACTTTAGTGTCATTGACAAATTTACTAACCATCATTCTACGCTCTTCTCCAGGTAATTCATAAAAATGACAAACAGCAGCGGCCCGAAATCAGATCCTTGTGGTACATCACTAGCTCCAGGATGAATAATTCCCATGAACCACCACCTTTCAGCGTTCAGTCTTTTTTCAGCTCGCCAATTTCTGATATAAACAGCCAAATTACCCTCAATCCCATGCTTCTGTACTTTCTGCAATAACCTACCATGCAGAACATTATCAAACGCTTTACTGAAACTGAGCTGTGTGACAACAATAATCGAATGGTTTCACAAAAGTTTTCCAAGGATGTTGCCAGGGTTAATGGGGTTTGAGCTATCAGGAGAGGCTGAATAGACTGTATTCCATGTGATCTAACCTTGATAACCAGCTTTCCATGAGGAACCTTTGCAAATGCCTTACTGAAGTCTATCCAGATCACATCCATCACTGTTAAAAACCATTTGGATGGGTATATGAATAGGAAGGGTTCTGAGGAATATGGGCCAAATGCTGGAAATGGGACTAAATTTATTTCGATATCTGGTTGCCATGGACGCTTTGGACTGAACGTTCTGTTTCTGTGCTGGAACTCTGTATAACTCTCTGACTGTTACTCTAACAGGAAGGATACACAGTAACTTTCAAACCCAGTGCTGGAGATGCACGTGAAATAACTGCACAAAGGCTGGTTTACTTCTCCAAGTCACCCTTCTTCAGTCACATGAACTGTCCTTGAATTTATTACTGCCTCATTCAGAGACTGCATCTCTGACACTGACCCTTCTTATCTGTCAGCCAAGTCTCCCTACTTGGTCCAGATTAGCAGTCCCAATCAGGGAACTCATATTAGATTAGATTCACTACAGTGTGGAAACAGACCCAACACGTCCACACCGAACCTCCGAACAACAACCTACCCAGACCTATTCGCCTACATTCACCCCTGACTAATGCACCTAAGACTACGGGCAATTTTAGCGTGTCCAATTCACCTAACCTGCATATCCTTGGACTTTGTGAGGAAACCGGAGCACCCGGAGGAAACCCACGCTGACACTGGGAGAATGTGCAAACTCCACACAGATAATTACCCGAGGCGGGAATTGAACCCGGGTCCCTTCCACCTATACTCTCTGATGTCCAGCTGGCTGTCCTGGTCACAACCACAGCAGTATGTCCCCTGCAAATAAAGCACACGCTAAAGATAAACAGTTACATACCCGGGGTAAGGAAGGCATAAGGTCATGCTGGGAAGGAAAGGGAGCTACACATTTTGGGTGACCCAGAGAACGTCAGAAAATCGAATGGGAAGGAGTCCAGTAAAGAATGAGGAAGACAGATTTGTGAAATGGTTTAATATTTTGGATGCAGAGCATGTCTTCAGTTTCCCCTTAAATGACCTACACTTTGTGCATCATTTCCAAATGTTTTCTATCCAATGTTGTACTGTTGGAATGATTTGAACAGCAGAAAAATCATTTCTTTGCACAGTTGAATTCAGTGAAATGAGTTCCATGTATAACTACACGTAATATTTCTGCTTCTATTATATACATATAAAATAAAGTTAATCGCACAATTCAACGGTAATCTCCTTTCAGATGTATGATTTCCCTCATTCACCTGCCATCGATTACTGTCGCTGATTCGTGTTTCTGTTTTGTGAAGAAATACGAATGAGTTGGAAAAGAAATGGCAGTCCCCATGGTGGGGATTCTCCAACACTGCAGCTACATGGTGGGGTCAGGGAGGTGGGTGGGTCACAAGAACTATTCTGGAGGGAAAGGGAGAGACTCGTGGTGTACGGGGGAGCGACAAGGCAGTGAGGAGAATGAAATGCGGCCTGGAGAGATCTCTGGCTACAATCTCAAAGACAGCAGCTAAATGGAAGAGGACAAAAAGAGTGACTCACAGGATCAGGCTAGGCTGACTGAAACAGGGAAGAGATATTGGGAAGTTAGAGGGAGGAGTGTGAACAATTCAAGCTCACTGTGAGACTGTTAATAATCACCATATAGTTACTGGGAGGTATGCAGATGAGAGCAGGCTCACATACAGCAATGCCCCACTGAGACAAGTTACCATGGACGCCCCGGGGGGGGGGGGGGAGTAAAAAAGTGAGAGGTTAGCCATCCGGCAGCAGATCCCACTGCTGCTGGCAACGTCCAGGCCGGTCGTTCTGGCCAGAGTGTTCAACTGCATCATCGATGTGGATGGACCATCCGGAGGGGCTGACTGCGAACTGGACTCCACGGTCAGATTCCAGCTGGAAACAGTTAAAGTCACCAAGCAGCACGGTATCTTCAGGACTATCAACATATCAGGACTTCAGCAACATAGATACACCTGGTCACAACCAGCTGGGTCTATCCGCTCAAGGATAGATTTCCTGTTTGTGTCCCACCCATTCTGGGTCAGATCCA
This sequence comes from Chiloscyllium plagiosum, assembly GCF_037043375.1. Lineage (NCBI taxonomy): Eukaryota > Metazoa > Chordata > Chondrichthyes > Orectolobiformes > Hemiscylliidae > Chiloscyllium > Chiloscyllium plagiosum. The sequence continues at coordinate 23,888,086 of NW_028270190.1, forward strand.
TTGACGTCAACTGGTGCTCTTCACTGACCACTGGCTCTTGCTGGCTCACTGTCACCTGCAGGACGACCGGGGGCTGGCAAGGGAACGTGAAAGTTGAACATGAAACTGCTGACCCCAGAAAATGTTGAGACGAAGTGGGATTATACGGGTTGGAGAACCGTGAAGCGCATATGTAAGTCCCAAGCGGACTGCTGGAAAACAGTCAAAGGGGACATCCTGAGGTGTTTTATCATTAAAAGGTTTCAGAAGGTGGAGAAGAGCCGGGCAAAACTATCCAAATCCCAGAAAACCATGCAGAACCTACTGCTGCTGTAGACAATTGGGGTCGATGTCACCGAGGTAATGTGTCAGCAAGTCTCGCTCTTTACCTCGGAGCCTTTGAAGATAATCTTCCGGGCCAGATTCCCAACAATGGAGCAAGATGAGACATGCTGGCGTTTCTTCTTCCCGAAGATGCACAAGGAGAGCTCTGTGCTCAGCAGCTTGAAAGAAGATAATGGCTCAGTAACATCATCTCAGTCTGACATCCTGATGATCAGCAAATCCTTTGATGCCAGTCTCTTTGACACTAAGATCAGAGACAGTGCTGGCTCCCAATCATTCCTGTCCTCTGTCACGGAGGTCTTAGACAGCAGCATGCGGGAGAGACTGTACCAGCTGTTATCTCTGGATGGGCTGACAAAGGCCCTCTCGTCCTTAGAAAATAATGATGCTCCTGGAACCAACGCCTAAAATGCTGATCTGTATTCGTTTCAGTGGGCAGTGATTGGCCAGGACATGCTAGAGGTGTACGACAGTGTGCTTCTAACAGGTACAATGAGCAACTCCATGAGGAAAGGTAACATCTCCTTCATCGACAAACGGAAGACGGAGAGGGAGGAAATTAGAAATTGGCGACCAATGTAGACTGCAAATTCCTGGCTCAGGTTATCGCCAAGCGAGACAGGTATGTGTGTTGTACCAGACAGGACCATCTCTGGGACCGTCTTCAGGGATGCAATCGCCTAACATTGAGTCTGCCTTTTGTTTTAATTTCAAAGATACACTTTATTCATACAAAATCACATTTTGTACATTGTCACAGAAACATTTTGGTTCTGTACAGTTGCATATCAAGCTACATTAGTTTTAAAACAGTGATATAAAAGCACACACCGTATCTAAAATGTAAAGTGTTAAATTGGAGGTAAGCCAGGTTTGATGGTATTTGGCAAGAACTTCCAAATGTTGATTGGGAGGCGGATATTTGCAGGTAAAGGGATGGCTGGATAATGGAAAGCCTTCAAAAATGAGATGACGAGAATGCACAGGTGGCATGCTCCTGTTCGAGTGAACATCAAGGCTGGCAGGTGTAGGGAATGCTAGATGACTACACAAATCGTTGTTTTAGTCAAAATAGGAAGGTATATGTAAGGGAAAGACATTTGAGATTGCGTGAATGAGAAGCCTATGATGGCAACACTTAAGAGGGAATTCAGGATGGCAAAAAGGGGGCATGCAATAGCTTTGGCAAATAGGGTTGAGGAGAACCGAAATTGATTCAACAGATACATTATGGGCGAAATGGTAACTAAGGAGAGAATAGGGTCCATCACAAATCAGCCATGGGTGTGAGTTTAGGACATGAGTTAGTTACTACTTAGATTTAATTACTTACACTGTGGAAATTCCGCCACAAAGTCACCAGCACCTCCACACACATCATTTATTGCATCCGTTGCACCCGATGTGGCCTCCTCTAAATTGAGGAGACAGACCACCTACTTGCGGAACTTTTCAGAGAACACCTCTGGGACACACGGACCAACCAACCCAACCACCCCGTGGCTCAACACTTCAACTCCCTCTCCCACTCCACGAAGGACATGCAGGTCCTTGGACTCCTCCATCGCCAGACCATAGCAACACGAGGGTTGGAGGAAGAACGCCTCATCTTCCGCCTAGGAACACTCCAACCACAAGGGGTAAACTCAGATTTCTCCAGTTTCCTCATTTCCCCTCTCCCCACCTGGTCTCAGTCAAATACCTCGAACTCAGCACCGCCTTCCTAACCTGCAATCCTCTTCCTGACCTCTCCGCCCCCACCCCACTCTGGTCTATCACCCTCACTTTGACATCCTTCCACCTATCGCATTTCCAAAGCCCCTCCCAAGGCCCTCCTCCCTACCTTTTATCTTCGCCTGCTGGACACACTTTCCTCATTCCTGAAGAAAGGCTCATGCCCGAAACGTCGATTCTCCTGCTCCTTGGATGCTGCCTGACCTGTTGCGCTTTTCCAGCAACACATTTTCAGCTAGAGAAGGATTCAGACAGAGCAAAGTTTGGAGAATTGGGATGAGATGACAGAGGTAATCATATTGTCATGGGGGCAGTTTATAATGATCATGAGGGTCGAGAGAGATGATATCATTATTGAGAAAGAGAATTTTGTAGGGACTGGGGAGAAGGTTACGGTCAAAGGGAGATTTGTACAAGTTAGGTGAGCTTACAGAGATAGGGACAGTTGGAGAAGTTTGAGGGGGTAACAGTGATTGGAAGTGTGGTAATGAATGGCGAATGTTAGTCATTAAGTACTTTCGGAATGGGAATAAATTGCAGTCATGTGGATTGTTGCAAGGAACGGAGAAGGTTGCATTAACAACGTGATTTTAGGGATTGTACAATTTACAGAGAGAATGTGGGGAGGATGGCCTCGGCAAAGTGAAAGAGAGTCGGATGACAGGACCAGAGGAAGATTAATTTAATTACTTTTTTTAGAAAAGAATTCAAAATACATTCATTATGGTAGTGCAGTTCATGTAGTTGAAATGGACATAAGACCTTAGACAAGGTTCCATATTGAAGGCTGGTACAGAAGATAAGGGCCCAGGGGATCCAAAGCAAGTTGATAAACTGGATTCGAAATTGCCTTGCAAAGATGAGGCAAAGGGTGATGGTGGAGGGTTGTCTTAGTAACTTGAAACATGTGATCAGCAGTGTACCACATTGTACAGTACGAGGACTCTTGGTGTTTGATATTTATATTAATGACTTGGGTGTAAATTAGCAAGTTTGCTGATGGCACAAAAATTGGTGGTGCTGTTCACAGCCAGGAGGTTGGTCCCAGTCTGATATTGATCAGCTGATAAATTGGGTGGAACAATGGTAGAGTGAAATTAGGGATATACACAATGAATGTCCAAATCCTGGGGAGTATTTAAGGGACCTGATGTACAAGTCTGTTCATCCATAAAGGGGTAAGTGCAGGTAGACAGGTTGAGAAAGCTGACATCCAGGATGCTTGACTTCATTATCAGAGATATGAATGCGTGATTGAGCAAGCTTCTGAAAACATTGGTGAGACAACATCTGGAATACTGTGTGCAGTTTTGTTTGTTAAAAAAAAGTAATTGCACTGGAGAGGGTGAAAAAAAAAGATTCACCAGGATGTCGCCTGTGATGATAAAGCTCATTTGAGAGGGGAGACTTAAATGCTGAATCTGGTTTCGTTGGATCAGAGGAGGCTGAAAGAGGGATGTGACTGATGTACACAAAATTATGGGAGGTATAGACAAAGTAGATCATGAGAACCTCTTCCCCATAGTGAGGAGCAAGTGAATTGGAGGAGATTTGAGAAAGAAGCTTTTTTTAAACCCAGAGCGTGGTAGATGTTTGGAACGCGCTGTCTGAGAGGGTGTGGAGAGAGATACTCTCAGAATATTGAAGAAGCCTCTGCATGAATACGTAAAATACCAGGACATGGTAGACTATGGACCAAGTGCCGGGAAAGGAGCTCAATGTAATTTACTGTTTGTTGTCTGCAGATACATGGTGGGGTGAAAGGCCTGTTTCTATGCAGTATGACACGAAGATTGGATGAGGTAACAGAGTTCACAACGGTGCAGGAACAGGAGAAGGAAGCAGAAATAGTATGTAGTGTAGAAGGAGCTTAATTAAGTAGTGTTTGTTGGAAAGAGGGAATAAGGTTACAACAATGCAGATGTTTCAAGTGATTAAAATATAGTAGTGGTTACCGACTGGATGAGGTTAGTGATACTGAAGGTTGTGGACACTGGGCGAGTTTACACAGATAGAAATGGTTCGTCGGACTGAAGGAGGTTTCAAAGAGACAGCTGTCGGGACTGGAGGTGGTTACATCAATCAACAAAATGTTACAAGGACATGCATAGTTTTAGCTGCTGGAGGAGATTACAGCGTTTGGAAGCCTAAGGGTGGCTGGAGGAAGGAGAGAGAGGAAGCATTTTTGCAATTGGAGGAGGTCAGAGAGAGAGAAGGTTGGAGAGACTGGAGGAGGTAACAGACATGATGAGGGTCAAAGTGACTTAAGAGGTTCACACAAATAGCCAGGTGGTACAGACTGGAGAAGGTTACACGGGAAGGGAAAGCTGTAGCCACTGGACAACTTTAAGCAGTTAGGGAGATTTGTATGAACAGTAGGAGATTACAGAGATTGTGCATTGTTGTTGAAGGGAGGAAGCCGAGTTGCAGGGACTGGAGGAGGATGTGCAGATGGGGAGGGTTTGAGGTATTGGAGGAGGTTTCCAGACACTGGAGAAGATGATAGGGATAGTGACTATGACAGTGACTGGACATCGAGCTTGCTGACATAAAGCATGCTGTAGAGACTGGAACAAGTTACAAAGAAAGAAATTGCGGGTTTAGTTAAGAAAAAGAAGGAAGCATATGTCAGGTATTGGCAGGATTGACCGAGTGAATTCTTAGAAAAGTATAAAGACCATAGGAGTAAACTTACGAGGGAAATCGGGAGGGCAAAAATGGGACATGAAATAGCTTTGACAAATAGAATTAAGGAGAATCCAAATAGGTCTTACAAATACACGAAGGACAAAAAGGTGACAATGGAGAGAATAGGGCCCTTCAAAGACCAGCAAGGAAGCCTTTGTATGTAGCCACGGAAAAAAAGGCCGGTTCTAAACGAGTATTGTGCATCATTATTTACTGTGGAAAAGGACATGGAAGATCAGGACTGTAGGGAAATAAATGGTGACATTTTGCAAAATGTTCTTATTACAGAGAAGGAAGTGCTGGTTAAAAGTGGATATATCCATAGGAGCTGACCAGGTGTAACCTAGAACTCTGTGGGAAGTTAGGGAAGTGATTGTTGGGCCTCTTCCTGTGATATTCATATCATCGATACTAACAAGTGAAGTGCCAGAAGACTGGAGGTTGGCTAACGTGGTACCACTGTTTAAGAAGAGTGGTAAGGATAAGCCAGTGAACTATAGACCAGTGAATTTGACGTCTGTGATGGGCAATTTGTTGGAGGGAATCCTGAGGGACAGAATGTACATGTGTTTGGAAAGGCAAGGACTGCTTAGGGATACTCAACATGGGAAGTCATGTATCACAAACTTGATTGCGTTTTTTGAAGAAGTAACAAAGATGATTAATGAGGGCAGAGCGGTCGATGTGATCTATGTGGACTTCGGTAAGGAGTTCGACAAGGTTCCCCATGGGAGACTGGTGAGCAAATTTTGATCTCATGGAATACAGGGATAACTCGCCATTTGGATACAGAACTGGCTCAAAGGTAGAAGACAGAGGACGGTGGTGGAGCCTATGACCAGTAGAGTGCCACAACGATCGTTGCTGGGTCCACTACTTTTCATCATTTATATAAATAATTTGGTTGCGAGCATCAGAGGTACAGTTAGTAAGTTTGCAAATGACATTAAAATTTGAGGTGTAGTGGAAAACGAAGAAGGTCACCTTATATTTCAACGAGATCTTGACCAGATGGGCCAATGGGCTGAGAAGTGGCAGATGGAGTTTAATCAAAATAAATGTGAGGTGCTGCATTTTGGGAAAGCAAATCAGAGCAGGACTTATACACTTTATGTAAGGTCCTCAGGACTGTTGCTGAACAAGGAGACCTTGAAGTGTAGGCTCATAGCTCCTTGAAAGTGGATAGGATAGTGAAGAAGGCGTTTGGTATGCTTTCATTTATTGGTCAGTGTATTGAGTACAGGCGTTGGGAGGCCATGTTGCGGCTTAACAGGACATTGGTTAGGTCACTTCTGCAATATTGTGTGCGATTCTGATCTCCTTTCTATCAGGAAAATGTTGTGAAACTTCACAGGGTTCAGAAAAGATTGTCAAGGATGTTGTCAGGGTTGGAAGAATTGATCTATAGGGAGAGGTGGAATAGGCTGGGGCTGTTTTCTCTGGAGTGTCGGAGGCTGACGGGTGACCTGACAGAGCTTCATAATATCATGAGGGACAGGAATAGCATAAATAGGCAAAGTATTTTCCCTGGGTTGGGGGAGTGAAGACCTAGAGGGCATAGCTTTAGTGTGAGAGTGGAAAGGTATAAATGAGACTTAAGGGCAACTGTTTCACTCAGAGGGTGGTAAATGTATGGAATGAGTTTCCAGAGGAAGCGATGGAGACTCGTACAATTGCAACATTTGAGTGGCAGCTGGATGGATACGTTTGTGGGTCTACAACTTTGAGATCTCTAATTCATCTCCCGCATTATGCAATATGAGTGACCTTCCCTGCAGGATTTATTGAATTCTGTAGATGAGATTAGATTCCCTACAGTCTGGAAACAGGCCCTTTGACCTAACAAGTCCATGCAGCATCCAAGGAGCTGGAAAATCGACGTTTCGGGCATAATTCCTTCCTCATTCCTGAAGAAGGGCTTATGCCCGAAAGGTCGATTCTCTTGCTCCTTGGATGCTGACTGACCTGCTGCGCTTTTCCAGCAACACATTTTTCAGCTCTGATCTCCAGCATCTGCAGTCCTCACTTTCTCCTAACAAGTCAACACCGACCCTCAGAAGAGTAACCCAACCCTCTCTGACTAATGCACCTAACACCTTGGACAATTTAGTGTAACAGTTCATCTTTGGATCTCACTGTCTTTCTTCTTTCTGGCTGGTTTACCGTCTTCAATGTGGTACTGGATGCTAAATGAGCTGGGAATTCTGTTCCATCAAGAACTCCAAGTAGCTACAGGAGACAGAGAAATAGGCAGACGCAGAAAGGAAATTCATATAGTAATGATTACACATGTAGAATGGTACTGAGACTCTGGGAGATCTACAATACCCCCGTCTCCATTCCTGGCGTGTGCAACATCATCTCTCTTCTCTTCTCTCGAGAGTGGAAAATTTTGTTGGTTCAGGATCTGAGAGTAGTTACAACGGAAAATAGCAGCTGCACCCACACAGTGATGAATACCACATGCAACGATACTGAGCGATATCACCAGAGTGCAGGAAAATCGCACATTCGAACAATGGTGCAAACAAATCAATAGAAGTGCAGCTGGAGAAGCACAGCAGGTCAGACAGCCTCGGAGGAGCAGGAAAGTCGACGATTCGAGCCGAGCAAGGAGTGGTTTTGATTCATGGAGCACTTGCATCATTACTCAGGAAAAGTGGAGTATTCCATTGTGATGGATTACATGGGAACTGTGCGGGGACCAGTGTCACGGCCAAACATATGAATATAATTTTGGACAGTGGTTTAAACTGACAAAAGTGAGGCAGGAGCAAGGTACTAGTGAAAGGAGATTTTCAAATACAAAGACAAAGTTTGAAACATGGAAGAAGCTTGACAATGTGGTTGAAGATAAGGAGAAAGGAACACGAAGGGACAAGTATAATTTAAGTGTACATTGTTCAGTTAATTTGCGACAGGAAGTAGTCATTAAAATGTAATTTATGTGTTCTTTATTTCAATGGACAAAGTATCTGCAAGAAGGCATATGGACATAAAGAAGTGAATGCCTTTGATCTAATCACCAGTCAGATTTGGTTATTATGAACAAAAGATGGGACATGAATATTTGAGATTCCTCAGTTTTGCAGACTGGAATGCAGAGAGGAGGAACCTGTTAGCTCGAGATAACAAAATTAAGACTGCCGAATTATTTACCCTCAGATCATGAAAGCAATTTGAAAAGATGATGTGCCCAGAAATGTAAGTGGGAGAACAGTTTCTAGCATGCCTAACAGCACTGTATTAAGCAAGAAATGACAGGAATTTATAAAAACACAAATTAATAATTGTGGGGGTCTTCAATCTTAATGTAGTCGAGTCAATTGCATTTGCAAGAGTGATCCTGAAGCGGAGTTTGTCGAATGTTTTTGTCAGTGTGTGTTGGAACAACGACATTGTGCAATGATTGAGGATGTACCTGTTTCAGATCCAGCATTGCATCATGAATGAGTCATGGCACAGTAAGAGATCCTCCAGTAAATTGGGAATAAGGTGAAATTCAAAGGCATGATATAGTTTTAAATTGACCCCATAAATGACAAACAATAACTGGGGACCAGAAACAGATTGCCATGTATTGAGTCTGAGAGGGAGAACTACCCGAGATAAACAGGGAAACAGTGAAATGTCTGGCTGCAAATGATCAGGAACAAACATGGGAAGGAACAGCCTCAAATATACAACAAAAAGGCACATTCTTTAGCTCTGGGCACTCTCACCATCTGTTCCCTCTGGTCTACAACACAAAGCCCAGAATTTTCGAGCATCTCCTTCCAGTTCTGACCAAGAGTTCGATCAGACTCTTGGCGCTAACTGTTTCTCTCTCTCCACACAACATTCCACAGCCATTCATTTTCCGCAGCAAACACTGTGTGGACTACATTACCCGTGCAGCCCTTACTGCGCCTGCGCAGTAAGGGCCAGCTACTTTGGTTTCCACAGGCTTGGATCGCGTTGCCCGATGGGAGTTGTAGGTCTGACAAGCACTCACGAGCTCCTCGGCGCTGAACAACCAACGGCCGGGAGTTCAAAACCAGAGTAGAGATCAGAGTGGTGCTGGAAAACCACAGCATGTCAGGCAGCATCAGAGGAGCAGGAAAATCGACGTTTCGGGCAAAAGCCCTTCATCAGGAATGCAGGCATGGAGGCTCCAGGGTGGAGAGATAAAAACATGGTAAATAAATAAAAAAGTGGTTAGATTGTATCTTACTGGAAATGGGTATAGCCTGGCATCTGTGTGGCAGGAATGTTACTTGCCACTATTCAGTATGAGTTTGGATATTGTCCAGATCTTGCTAAATTTAATATGGTCTGCTTCAGTATCTGAGAAGTTGTGAATTGTGCTGAATATTGTGTCATCATCGTTGAACATCCACACTTCTGGCCTTATCATGAAAGGAAGGTCATCGACGAATTAGCTGGAAATGTTTAAGCCAAGGACAATACCGTTGGAAACTTGAGCTCTTGTGGGTACACTGGTAGTGTCTCTACCTCTGGTCGAGAAGATTTGTGTTCAAGCCCCACATGCTACAGGGGTACATTATAACATCTCAGGATATGTTGATTAAAAATACTGACAATGAATCTGCTCCTGCAGAGTTGTCCTGGTGCTAAGATTACGGACATGCAATATACACAAAAATTTTCATCTGCATTATCCTCCCTCCCTGTGCTGATACAAGTGCGAACAAGTATGACAAAAGTGCCTTGATTCTCAAAGGGTTTTACAGCATGAATATTGTTTAAAAAGCCACACCCAACCCCAGGCTTGAAGAGTTACCAACAAATGAAATATTCACTGGTTTTATCTGCACAGATGCAGCCAGATTTGCAGAGTGGATCCAACAGTCAGTCTGTGATTACCTAAATTTATTTCAAACTCAGATCATGAGAAATGTAACATTAAATCATTTGGCTCATTGAACATATGTGGCAAACCACGAGGATTAAAGAAAACAGAATCAGGAGTTGGCCATTCAACCCGACAATGCCTGCTCAGCCATGTCATGTGATCATGGCTGATCATCTAACTCAGTCCCATGTTCTACTTTTACAACATCCATTTCGCCCCAAGAATTGTATCTGTCTCTGTTCTGAAAGCTTTCAGTGCTATGGCCTCATCTATTTTCTGTGTCAGTGAATATCACAGGCTCAGTGCTCACTGAGTGAAGAGATTTCTCCTTATCTCAATCCTAACTGATCCAGCCTGTACCCTTAGATTGTGATCTCTGCTTCTGGGCTGCCTGGTCATCAGGATCATCCTTCCTGTGTTTACACTGTCTAGTCAGGTTGGAAATCTGCAGGTTATGAGATCCAACTTCATTCTTCTCAACAGCAGTGAATATCGTCCTAACCAATATAATCTCTCTTCATAACCATCCATGCCATCCCAGGCATTAATCTGGTAAACAGTTGTGCTCCCTCAGTAGACAGAGCATCCTTTCCCAGATAAAGGAAAACAACACTGCACATAATACTACTCCACGGGGGTGGTCTAACCAATGTTGTATTACTCCAAGGGGGTGGTACAACAACAGCAAGCCCTCCCTGCTCCTGTGCCTGAATCCTCTCGCTATGCAGGCGAACATACCGTTTGCCTTCTTCACCGCCCGCTGCCCCTGCCTGTGACATTCACCGAATGCTGTACAAGGACAGTCAGCTCCGACTGAAACACCCTCCTGTTCCCAGTCGAGCATCATTCAGTCAATAAACTGCCTTCCCAAAGGGGACACACATTTAACCACGTCTTCTGTCCCTGCTGCTCCTTCATGCTTACTTTCCCTGACTGGTGCACGAGGACACCCGGGTCTTTTTGTGCCTCACCATTTCTCAATCTCTCACCATTCCGTGAATAATCCACTTTCCTGTTCTTCCTCCCAAAGGGGACAAACTGATATTTACATCCTCTCTACATCACCTGCCATGCATTTACCCACTCACACAACTTGTCCCAGTCAGACTGAAGCATCTCTGTCCATTCCTCATAGCTCACCCTCCCACTCTGCGTTGTGGCACCTGCCAATTTGGAGGTTTTTACATCTAATTCCTTCCTCTTAAATCGTGAACATATATTGTGAATAGCTGGGGCCCAAGCACTGATACCCACTGGCTGCTATTCAGAAACAGACCCGTTCATTCCTACACTTTGTTTCCTGGCTGACAACCAGTTCTCTCTCCGTGTCAGTACACGACACCAATTTCATCTGCTTTAATTTTCCTTTCTAAACTCTGACATGGGTCCTCATTAGCCTTCTGAAAATCCAAGTAAACCACATCCACTCGCTCCTTGACCAGTTCAATGTGAGAAATCCCAGGGTATTGCAGTAGTCTTGTCAAGCATGATTTCCCTTTTGTAAATCCATGCTGACAGTGTCCAGTTCTCGCACTGTGTTCCAGTTGTTCTGCTGTTATATCTTATATGATCGATTCCAGTATATTTCCCACTTCTGATGTCAGACTAACCGGTTTGTCATTCTGTTCACTCCTTGCTTCAGTTTCTAAAGCAGTAGGATGCCGTAGCTGCCCGCCAATCCATGGGAACTGTTTGAGAGTCGACAGTCTGGAAAGATGACCACAAATACATCTAATACTTCTCTGACCACTTCCATATGTAATGCAGCACTGGAAAAGCACAGCAGGTCAGGAAACATCCGGGGAAAAGGAGAGTCGACATTTCTGGCAAAAGGAATGTGGAGTTGGAAGGGACCTGAGAGATAAATAGAGGTTGGATCTGGGATGAAGGTGACAGGTGTATGCAGGTTGGAGGTAATTCTGATCGGTGAGTGGCGATGGTGCAGCGGATAGGTGAGAAGCAAGATGAACAGGTATGACCATGTCAAGTGGGCGGTGCCGAGTTGGAAAAATTGATCTAGGATTAGGTGTGGGCGAGGAGTGATTTGGAAACGATTGAAGTTACGTTGATGCTGTGTGGCTGGAAGGTCCCAAGGCGCAAAGATGAGGTGTTCTTCCTCCAGTTCTTGGGTGGCTTTGATTTGGCGGTGGAGGAGGCCCAGAAATTGCATGTCCTTGGCAGGATGGGGGCGGGGGGGGGGGGGGGGGAATTGAAATGTTCGGCGACATGGCGGTGGGGTTGTTTGGTGCAAAAGATATTCTGTGAAACGTTCCACGAGTTGGCATCCTGTCTCCAAGATAGAGAAGAGACCATATTGAGAGCAACTGACACAGTAGGTGAGGTGTTTGGTTGTGCAGGAAAATCTGTGCCAATGTGAAAAGATCTTTGGATGTGAGGTGAGAGGGGAGATGTGGGCGTAGGTTTTACACCTCTTGCGACGACATGGGAAGGTGCCAGGAGTGGAGGGTGGTTTGATGGGTAGCATGGACTTAACGACGGAGTCACGGAAGGGACAGTCTCTGCGGAACGCAGATAGGGATAGAGAGGGAAATATTTGTTTGGTGATAGGGTCTGATTATAGGTGGTGGAAATGGCAGAGGATAATCCTCTGTAACCAGAGATTAGTGGGATGGAAGCTGGGGACCAGTGGGGTTCTATCCTTGCTGCAGTTGGAAGGATGAGTTTCAAGAGAGGAGGGAAATTGCGTGCTCTACCATGTGATCAACAATATACTCCAGCATATCGCCTTCACTTCCTGCATCTCTGCCGTTGAACCCCATCTACCCACCTCATCCATTGTGTCCAATGCTCTCGATGTGGTGTCCTCTATATCGGGGAGACAGGACGCTAACTCGCAGAGCATTTCAGGGAACATCTCTGGGATACACGGACCAAACAACCCCACCGCCATGTAGCCAACCACTTCAACTCCCCCTCCCACTCCCTTCAAGGAAATGCAAGTCCTGGGCCTCCTCCACCACCAAATCAAAGCCAACCGAGAACTGGAGGAAGAATACCTCATCTTCTGCCTTGGGACCCTTCACCCACCCAGCATCAACATCGACTTCACGAGTTTCGAATTACTCACCACTCCCCACCTCATCCCAGATCAAACCCTCCAACTCGGAACCGTCCTCTTGTCCGGTTTATCTTCCTTCCCACCTATCTGCTCCACCGTCTCTATCGACCTACCACCTTCAACCCCCCACTTGCACCCACCTTCCCAACCACATTCCCCCACCCCACTCCCAACCGCCTCTATTCATCTCTCAGATCCCTTCCCTTCCAGATTCCTGATGAAAGGCCTATGCCCGAAACATTGACTCCCCTTCTCCTCGGCTGTTGCCTGAGCTGCTGTGCTTTTCCAGTGGCATATATTTCGACTCTGACTCCCCAGCATTTGCAGTCCTCACTTTCTCCCACTGCCATAGGTGACTTGCGAAGATCAGGATACGTATCTCAGCTCAAAGGAAGACTCAGTGAGAAAGAGATAGGGATCATTGGGACAGCATATTCAGAGTTTATTCAAGCTCCATCTTACAGCTAGACATTTATTCTTTATTTCCTGAGCTGTATCATTTCGATGTCAATCAAGGGTACCGCTTTCAGATCTGTAAGGGTGAGTGACGAGGTGCTGCTGAATGGAGATTGCTCTTTGACCCAGGATGAGGAGCTCCTCGAGGAGAAGCTGAGCTGCTGCATTGCCATCATGGTTGGAATCATGCCACTTTACGGGGGAATTGGAGATAACTCAGTCCATCTCACAATCATAGAATGATCCATACAGGAGAGGGGGCATTCCACCTTATCGTGACTGGGCTGGGCTTTGGAGGAGTTTTCCAGTTCTCCTCATTTCATGGTTTTGTTCCTAAATCCAATTGTTTTCAGGAAGTTGCTATTGGACCTGTTTCCACTTCCCTCTCTTGCAGTGCTTGATGCGTGACAAAAGCTCACTGTGTAAAATATTGCTCTTATTTAGGAGTTTGAATTCTGCCAGTAAATCTTTCTCTATTCTAAACAGAGCACCCTGACATTCCCTGAATTCCCAAATTCCTGAAACCGTTCTCACCAATATGTTTTCTAACCTCCTGATGGATCATGATGTCTTTCCTCATAACCGGGAAAGAATTAAAATTCCCCAGAATGGGCTGTAATCAGTATTTTATGCAATTATACAGCTAATTGTATGTATTTGACCTGTCCTACCTGTTTCATGTTTTGTTCGAACAAGTGAAGGAAATGAGTTTTGCTGAATTGGCCTTTACAAAGGGTGTATTTCTGGGATGCTGCTACACTGGAACAGTGTGAATAGCAGTTAAATCACACGTTATTTTGCGAATGCTCCTTTGTTTGCATTTGAACTGCAGTATAAGTGTAAGCTTACAGCCCAGTAGTTTAACAAATCAACTCACATCTGGGACGCAGTACCTGACACTTGCTTTGAAATGAAATCAAAAGTAGAGTCCAGACTGACTCCTTGAAATGTTTTGAGGGGATTTCATCTGGTTCATAACAAACGTTTCAACTCGGCCTCACATTCTCTGAGAGGTGGACAAATCCTGTCAAATCTCGCTAATGCTGCATTCACTTTGTTGTTGTGTCATTTACGTTGAGTTCAATTATCAAACTCGAGAGTGTAGTGCTGGAAAAGTACAGCAGGTCAGGCAGCATCCGAGGAGCAGGAGAGTCGACGTTTCAGGCCTAAGACCTTCAAGAAGTCTGAAACATCGATTCTCCTGTTCTCGGATGCTGCCTGATCTGCTGTACATTTCTAACACCACACTCTCGACTCTGAGCTCCAACATCTGCATTCCTCATCTTCTTCTACTCAGTCATCAATCAGCCTGATTAAAAAAGCATACAATAGGTCGAGAAATCTGAGACACTTTAACCTCTCACCTCGGGCTCAATTATCAACATTCTGTTCCCTGGAGTTGGAAACTAGATTCTGCTCCTGTTCAGCGTGGCAGAGTGTCTCAATGGTCAGCAACTGCTGCCTCACAGTGTTCGGGACCCGGGTTCGAATCCAGCCTCAGGTGACTGTGTGGAGTTCGCACGTTCTCCCCGTGTTTGTATGGGTTTCCTCTGGGTCCTCCGCTTTCCTCCCACAAACCAAAGATGTGCAGCTTAGGTGAATCGGCCATGCTAAATTGCCCATCGTGTCCAGAGATGTGCAGGCGAGTTGGATTAACCACCGGAAATCAGGATTACCGGGAAATGCTGGGGGGAATGGGTCTGGGTGGGATCCTTTTCGTCAGGGTCAGTGTGAACTGGGATCGACCAAATGACGTGCTTCCACACCATCGAGATTCTGTGAAAATAAGCATTGAAGAAATGGCTTAGAAAATGGTGACCGAATCTGAGCTCAGTTTTTCTTGATCTGGCAAACAGACAAAGATTTCTCAGTAGGATTGCTGGGACAGGGTCAGTTCACTGTTTGCTACACACACTGATATAACCTCACTGTCTCATCTTCGTACTTGTATCTGAAAGTGCTGCCAACTTCTGGGAGAAATATTTCAGGCCTGCGTGATTCCACCAGACCGCAGAAATGTTCAATATCTAACAGGCGTTCGACAAATTAAAAGGAAGGTGAGTGGATGAAGGAGGGTGGAGTAGAAAATGGGAGCATAAAACAACACTGGGGGAAAACTTAATGCAGCACAGCTCACAATTCTTCTGCATTCAAATAAATAAGTTCTCAATAAATCCCTTTTCGAGCAATGACTACCCAAATGATAAAGAAAAAATTGTAAATATGAGGAGCATGCAATTTGTAAATGCTCTCAACGGGCTGTGTCACAGGGTATTCATATCAGACAGGGAAAGGTTATTCTAAAGGTCACGGTTATCATTTGAATGTGATGAATTGAACGAAAGCCACCCATGGTGCAGCTCCAATGATTGGAGAAGTTAAACTGCTGGGCACTGCCTCGGTCCAGTCAATAACTGAGTAGCTCAGACATTGCTCTGGAAATCCCAAGGGATTTCTCTGGAAAGCTGTGACTCTGGCTCTACTGTCCATCCTCCAAGCCTCAGATGCAGTGTGGCAGCCTCTCGATTGGAGAATGTTGGATATTTCACAAACGTTTTTGTGGATGTGCAGGAACTGAGATGGAGACCTCGGTGTCTTTCCTGGTGAAGCAGCTGAGTTTGGATCTGCTCAAGCGACCGTTTAAAGAGACACAATGGAAAACAATTATTCCCCAGCCCTCTGTGAACCTGCAGCTGGTTATCCCACCACACACTGTGAGGAAGTACATTCCACACCAGCTCCTGCCTTGTAATAACATTCTGTCTTTGCACTGGAAGAGACAACAGGGTGTTTCTGGAAAATACCTCCTTTTTGTAAACCAGCAGTGTAGGTGCAGAAAAAGTAAAGTGCCTAAGATAATACAGACTGGGAGATTGTTCAGGAACATGAAGGGAAGTCAAGATAATACACACTTATTAAAAATAAAAGATAAATAATTAAACTCCCACCTCGAAAATGAGCACAACTGATCATTCTGCTTTTCTACTGAACCGCTTACTTCCCTGAATCCCAGCCTGCGTGCTGTACGTGAGCTGCTGAGAGTCTCTCCTCTGAGGGAGAAAGGTCACACTCTCTGGAAACATACGGCCCGAATCTTCCTGTGTTTCCTCATACCAAAGGCTGCGCAAAACAACCCATCTGTCCTTCCCTGGGTTGGAAGTTTCCAGATAAACCCTCTCTTCTTGCTGTAGGAGACCGAGATTTAGAACAAGTCACATGGTTTCCCTCCAGGCAAGACTCCAGCCCTGTCGTGGTCCCTAGTTAATCACATGCTCTTTTCGGGCAATGTCCATCCCAACACAGGTCAGAATTTTATTATCTATAATTTTTAAAAAAGATCATTTTGGACACTTCATTGCAGCATTAACTTCACCTTCCCGATGGCCCTTAAGCCACTAAGCTGGGAATACCTTCAGTGACCCATTCTTCCTGCTCTCTTGGGAAGAGTATTCCACAGCCCCACAACCATGCATGGGAAGGAATTGAGGTCGTATGGGCTGAGGTTCGAACAGGAAAGGAGAGGTCACCCTGCTGGGAGTTTTCTATAGCCCTCCAAATAGTTCCAGAAATGTAGAGGAAAGGACAGCAAAGATGATTCTGAATAGGAGCAAGAGTAATAGGGTAGTTTTTATGGGTGACTTTAACTTTCCAAACATTGACTGGAAATACAATAGTTCGAGTACTTCAGATGAGTCAGTTTTTGTCCAATGCATGCAGGATGGATTCCTGATACAGTATATAGAGAAACCAGCAAGGGGCAAAGCCATATTGGCTTTGGTACGAGGTAATGAACCAGACCAGGTGTTAGATTTGGTGGTAGGTGAGCCCTTTGTTGATAATGACCACAATGTGGCTATGTTTTGTTAAACAATGGAAAGGGATAGGTATATAACGCAGGGCAAGAGAAATTGCTGTGTAAAAGGCAATGATGATGTAATTAGGCAACAGTTAGGATGCATCGGATGGGAAAGGAAACTGTAGAGGATAGTCACAATTGAAATGTGTAGTTAATTCAAGGAACAGCTATTGCGTGCGCTTGATAAGTATGCACCTGTCAGACAGGGAGGAAGCAGTTGAGTGAGGGATCCGTGGATTAAAAGAGAAGTTGAATCTCTTTTCAAGAGGAAGGAGAAGGCTTATGTTAGGATGAGACGTGATGGCTCGGTTGGGGCACTTCAGAGTGAGAGATTAGCCAGAAATGAACTGAAGAGAGAGCTAAGAAGAGCCAGGAAGGAACAAGAGAAGTCGATGGCAGCTAGGATCAAAGAAAACCTTAAGGCTTTCTACAGGTTTATCAGGAATGAAAGAATGACGAGAGAAAGATTCGGGGCATAGTTGTGGGAAGTTGTGCGTGAAGTCCGAGGAGATAAGGAAGCGCTAAATGAATATTTTCTGTCAATAATCACACTGGAAAAAGACAATGGTGTCGAGGAGAATACTGAGGCTAGACTAGACAGGATTGAGGTTCATAAGGGGAATGCCTTTGCAATTCTGGAGTGTGTGAAAATGGATAAGTCTGGGCCGGCTGTGATTTATCAGAGGATTCTCTGGGAAGCCTGGGAGGAGACTGCCGAGTCCATGGCTTTGATCTTTATGTCGTCATCGTCTGCAGGAACAGTGCCAGAAGACTGCAGAATGGCAAATGTTGCTCCCTTGTTCAAGATGGGGAGTTGAGACAACCCTGGTAATTGAAGACCATTGAGCCTTACGTCGTTTGTGGGTAAAATTTTGGAGAAGAGATAGGATTTATAATAATTGACAGAGAAATACATTGTTTAGGGATAGTCAACACGATATTGTGAAGGGCGGTCATGCCTCACAAATCTTATTGAGTTCTTTGAGGTGGTGACCAGACAGGTGGATGAGGGCAAAGCGGTTAATGTGGTGAATATGGATTTCAGTAAGGCGTTTGATAAGGTTCCCTACGGTAGGCTATTGCACAAAAGACGGAGGCATGGGATTGGGGGTGGTTTAATGGATAGGATCAGAAATTGGTGAGCTGAAAGAAGATGGTGGTTGAGGGGAAATCTTCATCCTGGAGTTGAGTTACTCGTGGGGTTCTGCAAGGATCTGTTTTGGGGCCACTGTTGTTTGCCATTTTTATAAATTCCCTTGATGAGCGCGTCGGTTGGGTTGGTAAATTTGCCAGTGAGACTAAGGTTATTATTGGAGCTGTGGACACTTCTGAAGGAACTTGCTGGTTACAGAGAGACAGAGATAAGGTGCAGAACTGAGCTGAGAGATGGGAAATGGGGTTTAAAGTGGAAAAGTGTGAAGTGATTCACTTTGGAAGGAGTAACAGAAATAAAGGGGACTGGGCTAATGGTGAGAATCTAGGTAGCGGAGGAGAACAGAAAGGTCTCGGTCTCCATGAACATAGACCCCTGAAAGTTGCCACACAGATTGATAGGGTTGTTAAGATGACAAACGGTGTGTTCGCTTTTGTTTGTAGAGGGATCGAGTTTCAAGGCCGCAAGGTCATGCTGCAGCTGTACGAAACTCTGGTGCGGCCGCATTTGGGAGTATTGTGGACAGATCTGATCACTGCATTATAGGAAGGATGTGGAAGCTTTGGAAAGTTTGCAGAGATTTATTGGCATGTTGCCAGGTATGGAGACCAGGCCTTATGAGGAAAGGCTGATGAAATTGACGATTTTGTTCGAGAGAAGAATATTGAGAGGGGGGTGACTTAATTGAGGCATATACGATAATCGGAAGGTTAGATAGGATGGACAGGGAGAACATAGAAAATAGAACATAGAAGAATACAGCACAGTTCAGGTACTTCGGCCCTCGATGTTGCGCCGATCCAAGCCCACCTAACCTACACTAACCCACTATCCTCCATATGCCTATCCAATGCCCGCTTAAATGCCCATAATGAGGGAGAGTCCAACACTGCTGCTGGCATGGCATTTCATGAACTCACGACTCGCTGAGTAAAGAACCTACCCCTAACATCTGTCCTATACCTACACCCCCCTTAATTTAAAGCTATGCCCCCTTGTAATAGCTGACTCCATACGTGGAAAAAGATTCTCACTCTCGACCCTATCTAAACCCCTAATCATCTTGTACACCTCTATCAAGTCACCCCTAAACCTTCTTTTCTCCAATGAAAACAACCCCAAGTGCCTCAGCCTTTCCTCATACGATCTTTCTCCCATACCAGGCAACATCCTGGTAAACCTCCTCTGCACCCGTTCCAGTGCCTCCACATCCTTCCTATAATATGGCGACCAAAACTGCACACAATACTCCAGATGCGGCCGCACCAGAGTCTTATACAACTGCAACATGACCTCAGTACTCCGGAACTCAATTCCTCTACCAATAAAAGCCAGTACGCCATATGACTTCTTCACCGCACTATTTACCTGGGTGGCAACTTTCAAAGATCTGTGTACATGGACACCAAGATCCCTCTGCTCATCCACACTAACAAATATCCGACCATTAGCCCAGTACACCATCTTTTTATTACTCTTACCAAAGTGAATCACCTCACACTTAGCCACATTGAACTCCGTTTGCCACCTTTCTGCCCAGTTCTGCAGCTTATCTACATCCCGCTGTAACCTGCCATATCCTTCCTCACTGTCTACAACTCCTCCGACTTTCGTATCATCCGCAAACTTGCACACCCAACCTTCTAACCCCTCCTCCAGGTCATTTATAAAAATGACAAAAAGCAATGGTCCCAAAACAGATCCTTGCGGAACATCGCGAGTGACGGCACTCCAAGATGAAACTTTGTCATCAACTACTACCCTCTGTCTTCTCACAGCCAGCCAACTCCTAATCCAAACCTCCAACTCACCCTCAATGCCATACCTCCGTATTTTTTGCAGGAGTCTACCATGGGGAACCTTATCAAACGCCTTACTAAAATCCACATACACCACATCTACCGCTTTCCCCTCGTCCACCTCCTTAGTCACCTTCTCAAAGAATTCAATAAGGTTTGTGAGGCACGACCTGCCCTTCACAAAACAATGCTGACTATCCTTGATCACATTATTCCTATCCAGATGTTCATAAATCCTATCCCTTACAATTCTCTCTAAGATTTTGCCCACAACAGAAGTGAGACTCACCGGCCTATAGTTACTAGGGCTATCCCTACTCCCCTTCTTGAACAAGGGAACCACATTTGCTATCCTCCAATCTTCTGGCACTACTCCTGTAGACAACAAGGACATAAAAATCAAGGTCAATGGCTCTGCAATCTCCTCCCTTGCTTCCCAGAGAATCCTAGGATAAATGCCATCAGGCCCAGGGGACTTATCTATTTTCACCCTTTCCAGAATTTCCAACACCTCTTCTTTACATACCTCAAAGCCATCCATTTTACTTAATTGTGACTCAGTACTCACATTGACAACAATGTCCTGTTCCTGATTGAATACTGACGAAAAGTATTCATTCAGTGTCTCCCTAATCTCTTCAGCCTCCACACACAACTTTCCACTACTATCCTTGACTGGACCTATTCCTACCCTAGTCATTCTTTTATTCCTGACATACCTATAGAAAGCCTTAGTGTTTTCCCTAATCCTACCAACTAAGAACATTTCATGTCCCCTTCTTGCTGTTCTTAGCTCTCTCTTCAGATCCCTTATAACTCTCAATCGCCCCAATTGAACCTTCACGCCTCATCTTTACATAGGCCGCCCTCTTCCATTTAACAAGGGATTCCAATTCCTTATTAAACCACGGCTCCCTCACACGACCCTTTCCTCCCTGCCTGACAGGTACATACTTATCAAGGACACTCAATAGTTGCTCCTTGAACAACCTCCACATATCAATTACGCCCTTGCCTTGAAGCTTACTTTTCCAAGCCACACATCCTAAGTCATGCCTCACCGCATCATAATTTCCCTGCCCCCCAGCTATAACTCTTGCCCTGTAGTGCACACTTATCCCTCTCCATCACTAGTGTAAAAGTCGCCGAATTGTGGTCACTGTTCCCAAAGTACTCACCTACCTCTAATTCTAACACCTGGCCTGGTTCATTACCCAGAACCAAATCCAGTATGGCCTCACGTCTTGTTGGCCTATCTACATATTGTGTCAGGAAACCCTCCTGCATACATTGGACAAACACTGACCCATCTAACGAACTTGAGCTATAGCTTTCCCAATCAATATCAGGAAAGTTAAAGTCCCCCATAACAACCACCCTATTACTTTCACCCTTCTCTTTAATCATCCTCGCAATCCTTTCTTCTACGTTTCTAGGACTATAAGGAAGCCTGTAAAAAACTCCTAACAGGGTGAGCTCACCTTTCCTATTCCTAACCTCAGCCCAAACTACCTCAGATGGTGAGTCTTCATCCATCGTCCTTTCCACAGCTGTAATACTATCTTTGACAAGCAATGCCACACCTCCCCCTCTTTTACCCCCCGCTCTGACCCTACTAAAATCTCTAAACCCTGGAACCTGCAACAGCCAATCCTGTCCCTGTTCTACCCATGTCTCCGTAATAGCCACAACATCGAAGTTGTTGTTAGAAGGTGATGGCCAGCACGAGTGGATGCAGCTCTAAACTGAGGGATGATAGATGTAGGACAGATGCCAGAGGTAGTTTCTTTGCTCAGGGAGTAGCATGGGCGTGGAGTGCACTGCCTGCAACAGTAGTAGACTTGCCAATTTTAAGGGCATTTAACTGGTCTTTGGATAAACATATGGATGAAAATAAAATAGTGTCGGATAGATGGGCTCTGGACCATTTTCACAGGTCAGTGCAACATCGAGGGATATCGGGCCTGAACTGCGCTAGAATATTCTATGCATTTTCACTCTTCCCTGACTTTGATGGGAGACTCCTTACTCTGAAATTGTGCCCCCGGTTCTTTTTTCTCCCACTGGGGACACAGCCTCTCAGCATCACACCTTGCTCATCCTCACAGAATCCTAGGATGTGCAGTCAGGGCACCTGCTATTCTGCAACTCTCCAGTGAAAACACAGAATGTGCTGAACTCATCCCCACAAGGGAACCCTCAACAGTCTGACACTGAGCGTGGCCTCATTGACACACCTCCCAGAAAGTATGATATCACTGTAAGCAGTCTCACAGTGAGTCTGGCCTCAACTACACATTCTCAGTAACTGTACGGTTAATGTAAACGGTCTGTCAGTGACCGTGGCCTCATCGACACACCCACCAGTTAATATACCGCGATTGGAAACAGTCTCTCCGTGACTCTGACCTGATCTACAGACCATCCAGCAACGACGTGAAGACAACAAACAATCTCACACTGACTCTGCTCCCAGTAGTCATGCAGTCACAGCAAACAGTCTCATAGAGAGCCTGTCCATATCTACACACCCCCCAGTGACCATACTGTCACTGCAAACAGTCTCATTCAGAGCCTGTCATAAGTCATAGAGGTGTACAGCATGGAAAAAGACCCTTTGATCCAACCCGTACATGCGAATCAGATATTCCAACCTAATCTAGTCCCACCTGCCAGCACCCGGCCCACATGCCTCAAACCATTCCTATTCATATCACCATCCAAATGCCTCTTAAATGTTGCAATTGTATCAGCCTTTACCACTTCCCCTGGAACCCATTCCAGACACGTACCACCCTCTGTGTGAAAAGGTTGCCACTTAGGTCTCTTTTATATCTTTCCCCTCTCACCCTAAAGCTCTTCCCTCTAGTTCTGGACTCCCCGACCCCAGGGAAAAAGACTTTGCCTATTTAAACTATCCATGCCCCGTATAATTTTGTAAACCTCTATAAGGTCATCCCTCACCCTCCGACGCTCCAAGGAAAACAGCCCCAGCCTATTCAGCCTCTCCCTATACCTCAAATCCTCCAACCCTGGCAACATCCTTGTAAATCTTTTTTGAACCCTTTCAAGTTACACAACATCTACCCGATAGGAAGGAGACCCGAATTGCACACAATATTCCAACAGTGGCCCAACCAATGTCCTGTACAGCCGCAACATGACCTCCCAGCCCCTGTACTCAACACTCTGACCAACAAGGGAAAGCATACCAAACGCCTTCTTGAAATGACAAAAAGTAGAGGACCCAGCACTGATCCTTGTGGCACTCCACTGGTCACAGGGCTCCAGTCTGAAAAACAACCCTCCACCACCACCCTCTGTCTTCTACTTTGGAGCCAGTTCTGTATCCAAATGGCTCGTTCTCCCTATATTCTATGAGATCTAACCTTGCTAATCAATCTCCCATGGGGAACCTTGTCGTCGCCTAACTGAAGTCCACATAGATCACATCTATCGCTCTGCCCTCATTAATCCTCTTTGTTACTTCCTCACAAAACTCAATCAAACTTGTGAGGCATGATTTCCCACACACAAGGCCATGGTGACTATCTCTAAGCAGTCCTTGCCTTTCCAAATATATGCACATCATGTCCCTCAGGATTCTCTCCAACATCTTGCCCAACACCAACGTCTGGCTTACTGGTCTATAGTTCCCTGGCTTGTCCTTACCACTCTTCTTAAACAGTGGCACAATGTTAGCCAACCTCCAGTCTTCCGGCACCTCACCTGTGGCTATCGATGATACAAATATCTCAGCAAGAGGCCAGCAATCACTTCCCTTGCTTCCCACCGAGTTCTAAGGTACACCTGATCAGGTCCTGGAGATTTATCCACGTTGACACATTTAAAGACATCCAGCACTTCCTCCTGTTTAATATGGACATTCTGCAAATGTCACCATTTATTTCCCTACATTCTCCATCTTCTATATCCTTTTCCACAATAAATACTGAGGCAAAATATTCATTTAGTATCTCCTCCATTTTCTGTGGCTCAACACAAAGGCCGCTTTGCTGATCTTTGAGGGGCCCTATTCTCTCTGTGGTTCGCCTTTTGTCCTCAACTACATACCTCCCAGTAACCATACAGTCACTGCAAACTGGCCTCATATACAAAAACCCCAATAAATATGAGCACACTGTTCCCACAATGAGGTGTAGAGTTGAAGGGACAGCGGACGTGAAATGTTAACTCAGATTTTTATTCACAGGCGTTGCCAGAAAAGCTGAGGCCTTTCAGCAATTTTTGTTTTTGTCTCACACTGAGGCTCGCGTGATCTCCACAACTCCCAGTAACTTTTCACTGAGTGTAATGAGTCTCACAGTAATTCTGCGCTGACCTGCACAGCTCCCAGTAACTAAACACTGACTGTAAAGAGTCTGGCCTGATGTGCACAGCTCCCAGCAACTGTACAATGACTGTAAAGAGTCTCACAGTGCATCTGGCCTGATCTACACACGTCCCAGTATCTATACGCTGACTTTAAAGAATCTCACGGTGATTCTGACATGAACTGCAGACCTCCCAGTATCTGCACAGTGTCTGGAAACAGTCTCACACTGAGTGTGACCTCATTTACACACCTTTGTGTCACTATACAGTGCCTGCAGACAGTCTCACACTGAGTGTGGCCTCATTTACACAGTCAGTATAACATCAGTGTGAAACAGTCTCTCAGTGAAACTAGCCTGATTAATGCACCACCCATTTACAATATGGTGACTGTAAACCGTCTCACTGAGCATGGCTTTTCTTTAAATTTCAAAATTATATTTTATTTATCAGAAATATGTTTCTGTGTACATATAGTCATAAATGCAGTTTGGCCCTTTACAGTTGCATGTCATGTGACAATAAAGGATATTACAATAAAGAATATTCTGTTCAAGTAAACAAACACAACATTGGAAATGACTTGAACCAAAAACCAAAAACGCTCTCTTGCACGCACAAAATTATACCTACGGGAATCACTGGGAGGGTCTGATAACTGAGCGAACCCCCATTTCCCTTCAGCAGGAAGACCTGAGATAGTGGTCTCCCCCACTGCACCGTGGCAGCAGCTGCCCCAAGTTCTAGTCCATCCCTCAGCACGTAGTCCTGGACCTTGAGATGTGTCAGTCTGCAACACTCAGTCAGGGTCAACTCCTCGCTCTGGAAGAACAACAAGTTTCAGGCAGACCAAAGAGCATCGTTCACTGAGGTAACGGTCCTCCAGGCTTAGTTGATGTTTGGCCCAGTAACTATATCTTGACTGGCAACAGATTCACAGTGACCATGTATTGTTCACCCTCCTACCAGTGTCTGTGGCCTGTTTCACAGTCAACCTCGCCTGATCCTTACTTCCTGTGAGTCAATCCTTTGTGTACTTTTCTACTTAGCCCCTGCCTTTGACAAAGGAGCCAGATTTTCCTCCAGGCCGCATGTCATTCTCCTCACTGCCTTGGTGCTACAATGTACACCACGTGTCTCTCCCTTTCCCTCCTGAATAGTTTTTGTGAACCCCAACCCCCTCCCTGACCCCATCTTCCAACTGCAACGTTGGAGAATCTCCACCCTGGGCACTGCCATTTTTTTCTCCAGCTCGTTCATATTTCTTCACAAAAGAGAAATCATACAACTGCAAGCAGATTGCTGTCCAATGGTGGAATTAACTTTATTTTATATGCATCAATCAAAAGTAGAAATATCACGTGTAGTTATACATGTGACTCATTTCACTGTGCAAAGAAATGATATTTCTGCTGTTCAAACCATTCCAACAGTGCAATATTGGAGAGAGAATATTTGGAAATGATGCAGAAAATGCAGATCGATTAGGGGGAAACTGAAGACATGCTGCACCCAAACTCTGAAACGATTTGGTAAGTGGAATGCTTCATTCAGGCGATTAAATCTGTTTTACTCATTCTTTACTGGTATCCTTCCCATTAGATTGTTTTCCACTCTCTGAGTCACCCCAAATGTGTAGCTCCCTTTCCCTCCCCACATGGCCTTATCCCTTCCTTTACCGCGGTTATGTAACTGTTTCTCTTTAGTGTGTGCTTTATTTCCAGCGGACATACTGCAGTCGGTGAGACCAGGACAGCCAGCTGGATCTCATAGAATATGAGTTCCCTGATTGGGGCTGTTTATCTGGCTGACAGATAAGAAGGGTCAGTGTCAGAGATGTGGTCTCTGAATGAGACAGTGATAAAGGGAAGGGCTGCTCATGTGTAAATAAAGGGGACTTGAAGAAGGACACCAGCCTCAGTGCAAGTATTTCACATTCAACTCCACCACTGGGTTTGAATGTTACTGTATAACCTTCGTTTTCGAGTCACAGTCAGAGAGTTATAGAGATATACAGCATTGAAACAGCCTAGCAGGTATCCTAAATAAATCTAGGCCCATTTCCAGCATTTGGCCAATATTCGTTAAAACCCTTCGTATCCATATACCCATTCAAATGTCTTTTAATGGATGGATGGGTGGGGACCAGATTAATTTCCGTAAGGAGTTCGACAGGGTTCCTCATGGTAGGCTGGCTCGCAAGGTTAGATCACATGGAGTACAATCTATTCAGCCTCTCCCTATCGATCAAACCCTGTAACCCTGGCAACATCCTTGGAAATGGTTTCTGATCCCTTTCAAGTATTGTTGTCAAGCATATCTGTCTGCAGTGATCAGCTGGGTTTCAATAAGGCGAAAATGAGGACTGCAGATGCTGGAGATTCTCATCAAGATTAGAGTGGTGCTGGAAAAGCACAGCAGGTCTGGCAGCATCCAACGAGCAGGAAAATGGACGTTTCGAGCAGGAGCCCTTCATCAGGAATAAGACTGCTTAGAATTAGACTGACACTGAAAACCTGGGACCAGAATTGGGTTGCATTTGAAGATGTGTTGATGGACAGGAAAAATACGTTGTGAGTGCAATTGATTTTGACTGTGAGGGTTTCTTGAATTTTTTGAGTGGATAATTGACTTTTTATCTCTGATTACATCTGGTATGATTCATTGAATGACAAGCAGAAAGGATATCAGTGTAAGTTAGTAAATTCAGATTATTATACTAATTTGAAATGTGATAGATGTATTTGGACAGGCACGGCACCCCTTTACAGAAATTCCCAATTCCCTTATTATGTTTAATCAATTCTTGGAGCCTGTTCAATGCAGTATTCTGGTGCGGAGCATTCTCTACATATGAATAGGCTTTTTCCATCACACTTTCTAACATGAAACCCGGTATTCTCCACTGCAGCCAGCTTTTCCCGGATTTCCTGGTGTTGGCTCTGATCTGCATCATGTGCAAATATTTTACTGAAGACAAAATACTTGTGAATGTCTGGTTCAGTGCATATGTCCCGAAATGGGGAAATTTGCAAGACAGGGATGATTTCACAATTCCCCCTGTTACTGAAACAGTGATCTAGACATGGGCTGTAGGTAGTGTAGAGAATGATACAGCCCACTGGCTGGTTATTGTGCTGAGTTCTGTTATTCAGCAGAGTTTGGAAAAGCTGAGCCGCGGTGCGGTTCCCGTTGATCTGGGTGGGGTTCAGCAATTTACTTTCTGGGCAACGACTGCCGCTGTTCAGGAAGACACCGAGGTCATTTCCACCTGGGTAGTTCAGGACTACGTTCACATCATTGGTAATGAAAGGATGTATTGGTCTGCCGGGGTTCAAGTCTACATATCCGTTGGTCTTTCTGCACTGGGAAGCAGGTAAAGCCAACAGGAAGGCGAAGTATTTTCTCCTATAATAGGTCACCTGGTGCCCAGCTTCTGTGCAGAAACTGAAAGAGGTAAAGTCAGGATATCAATCAAGGAACAGTCTTTGGGTAAAACATTCTGTTTGCAGTGTCAGTGCGCCCAGTTTGAGATGAGTTACTTGGAACAATGCTCATCATATTAAAGAAAACGTGAAACCCTGCAATTCACATTTCACGTTCTTGCATGGGAAGGTCAATGTTGATTTACTTTGTATCCCTGTCCCAGTGTTATAGTAAATTCTGGGATCAGTGAGAGGTTTAAAGAGAGAATCAGGGTAATTGACAGAGAGCAGAACAATGTTACTTATTTTTGTACAAATCCTCCTGCAATGAATTAGAGAATGCCACAAGCCTTCTTGATAACTCGCTCTAACTTCACTTTAAATACTTTGACTGATGCACTACTTGATGCCGCATGATACACGGGATGGTTAGAAATAAATAGAGACGGGGAGAGAAACAGAGAGAGAGAGAGAGAGAATGAGGGCTACAGGTGCAATCAGTGGGAGCTGGAGGTCGGGAGAATCCTGGAAGAATTGTTAACCGGAAAAATGTTTGGGGCATACAGAGACAAACAGAACAAAAGACTTGCAGACTGACAGGAAATGGAAATAATAGCAAAGGACGCAGAGGGAGACAAAGGGAAACTGAGCGGTGAGTGAGATGATTCAGTAAACAGTAAAATGTTGCCTGTGTGGGGGGTTTGGACTTTCTCTTCAAAGCTCACTCCGATGTATTTCACTCTCCTTTATTTCGGGGTCAGCGAGTGCTATCGATTTCACTGTTAGAGATATGACCCCGGGAAATCTGGTAATAGTTTCCCTGGAAGTCCCTTCCTCTGGGAGTAATAAGAGTCCTAGTTAATGGGTTCAGACTTATTTCCCACAGCGACAGAGCACTGCCTATACCTGCCGTGTCCTCACGATTTATTACCAGCCTGCTCCAGGCAACCAGGCTCTGACTTGACCTCAGATTGAGCACAGCCCCCAGCTTACAGAGATGGTCAGGTAAGATCTATTTCACTAACACTTACCGATTGACAATGCCAGTCAAGGCACGGTTATCCAGTACAGCCGCATCTGACATGGGGATTGTGAGCAGCACCAACAGGAACAGGCAGAGTGACCACATTTTGAGATTTGTCAGCACCCTTTAACCGTACTGTAGGGAAAACACAGAAAAAATCTGAAAAGTATGAAAAAAAAACTTGTTCAATTCGTACTACATTGGCGAGAGCGTGAAAGATATGCAGGGACACACGTGTCGGCAAACAGAAAATGTCTGTCTATCGTCATCAGTGGTGCTTGCCCAGTAATTAAGCAGAAGTTCTGATTATCTCCCATGGGTATGATTTGCAGGTGAAGATTGGAAGGCAAAATGTCCTCTCCCAGAATCAAACGCCCGGTGCTTACCTGCTCGGAGGAAACTGGAAGGGGTAAAGTCAGGCTGTGAGTTCAGGGGCGGACTTTGGGTGAAACATTCTCTGTGCAATGTCAGTGGGCCAAGTTTGAGACGAGTTACTCAGAACAATGCCCATTATATTGGACACATCGTAAAAGTCAACAATTCACATTTCAACAATTTGCATCGGAAGGTCAATGTTGATTTATTGTATTTCCCTGTCCCAGTGTTGTAGTAAACTCTGCGATTAGCGAGAGGTTTAAAGAGAGAATCAGGGTAATGTGACAGAGAGCAGAACATTGTTACTTATTTTTGTACAAATCCTCCTGCAATGAATCACAGAATGCCACTAGCCTTCTTCACTGTATCTTCATGTTAATGTCCTTTGACTGATGCCCTAATCGATGCCCCATGCCACACGTGACGGGTGGAAATAGATAGAGAAGGGGAGAGAGACAGAGAGACAGAATGAGAGCTTCAGGAACAGTCAGCTGGAAGGGGACGTCAGAGTGTTATAGAGATATACATCACGGAAACTGAACATTCTGTCTCACCGGTACATGCCGACCAGATATCCCACCCAAACAATTCCACCTGCCAGCAGCCAGCGCATATCCCTCCAAACCCTTCCTATTCGTATTCCCATCGAGACACATTTTAAATGTTGCAGTTGTATTAGCCTCCACCACTTCCTTTGGTAGCTCATTCCATACTGGTACCACCCCCAGTGTGAAAAAAATTGCCCCTTAGCTCTCTTTAATATCTTTCCCTCTCACCCTAACCGTATGACCTCGAGATCTGGACTCCCCCATCCCAGGAATATGAATTTGTCTACTTATCCTATCCATGACCCTCATAATTTTATGAACATCGAAAAGGTCACCCCTCAGCCTCAGAAACTCCAGAGAAAACAGCCCCAACCTGTTCAGCATCTCCCTATAGCTCAAATCCTCCAACCCTGGGAACAGCTCTGTAAATCTTTTTTGAATCCTTTCACGTTTCACAACATTTTTCCGATAGGAAGGAGACCAGAATTGCATGCAATATTCCAAACGTGGCCGAACCAATGTCCTCTACAGCCGCAACATGACCTTCCATCTCTGTACTCAATACTCTGACCAATAAAGAAAAGCATACCAAACACCTTCTTCCCTATCCTATCTACCTGCAATTCCATTTCCAAGGAGCAATGAACCTGCACTCCAAGTTCTCTTTGTTCAGCAATAGCGCTCGAACCGTACCATAAGATGTACAAGTACTGCTAAGATTTGCTTTCCCAAAATGTAGCACCACGCATTTATCTGATTTAAACTCCATCTGCCACTTCTCAGCCAATTGGCCCATCTGATGACGATCCTGTTGTAATCTGAGGTAACCTTCTTTGCTGTCCACTACACTTTCAATTTTGGTGTCATCTGCAAACTTACTATCGATCCCTCTTACACTCACTTCCAAATCATTTATATAAATTACAAAAAGTAGTGGACACTGCGCCGATCCTTGTGACACTCCACTGGTCACAGGACACAATCTGAAAAACAACTCTCCACCACCACCCTCTGTCTTCAAACTTTGAGTCAGTTATATGTCCTGTTGGCTAGTTCTCAGTGTATTTCATCAGATCTAATCTAGCTAACTAGTCTCCCATGGGGAACCTTGTCGAACGCCTTACTGAAGTCCATATACAGTTTGCAGAAGACACGAAAATTGGAGGTGTAGTGGAATGCGAAGAGCGTAACCTCATATTACAACAGGATCTTGACCAGATGGGCCAATGGGCTGAGAAGTGGCAGATGGAGTTTAATTCAGATAAATGCGAGGTGCTGAATTTTGCGAAAGCAAATCTTAGCAGGACTTACACACTTAATAGTAATATCCTCGGGAGTGTTGCTGAAAAAAGAGATCTTGGAATGCAGATTCATATCTGCTTGAAAGTGGGGGCGCCGGTAGATAGGATAGTGAAAAAGGCATTTGGTATGTTTTTTTATTGGTCAACGTATTGAGTACAGGAGTTGCGATGTCATGTTGCGGCTGTTCAGGTCATTGGTTGGGCCACTGTTGGAATATTGCGTGCAATTCTGGTCTTCTTCCTATCAGAAAGAAGTTGTGAAACTTGAAAGAATTCTGGAAAGATGTACAACGATGTTGCCAGAGTTGGAGGAATTGAGCTACATAAAGAGTCTGAACAGGCTGGGGCTGTTTTCCCTGGAGCGTTGGAGGCTGAGGGGTGATCTTACAGAGATGTACAAAATTATGACGGGCATGGATAGGGTAAAGAGGCAAAGTCTTTTTCCTGGGTTCGGTGAGTCCAGAACTAGAGGGCATAGGTTTTGGGTGAGAGGGGAAAGATACAAAAGTCTAGGGTACACTTGATCAGGTCCTGGGGATTTATTCACTTTTATATGTTTCAAGGCATCCAGCACTTCCTCCTCTGTAATATGGACATTTTTCAAGATGTCATCATCTATTTCCCTACAGTCTATCTTTTCCATATCCTTTTCCACAGTAAATACTGGTGCAAAGTACTCGTTTAGTAACTTCCTAATTTTCTGCAGATCCACACAAAGGCCACCTTGATTATCTTTGAGGGGCCCTATTCTCTCCTCAGTTATCCTTTTGTCTTTAATGTATTTGTAAAAATCCTTTGGATTCTCCTTAATTCTATTTGCAAAAGCTGTCTCATGTCCCCTTTTTGCCCTCCCGAGTTCCCTCTGAAGTATACTCCTACTGTCTTTATACTCTTCTAAGGATTGACTCTATCGGTTCTGTCTATAGCTGACATATGCTTCCTCCTTTTTCTTAACCAAACCCTCAAATTTCCTCAGTCATCCAGCATTCCCTACACCTACCAGCCTTTCCTTTCACCCTAACAGGAATATTCTGGAAGAATTATAAACCAGAAAAAGTTTGGGGCGTATGGACAAGGTGTAGAGCAACTAAAAAGCAAGGGAACAGAAGAAAGAGACAACGAGAAGAAACTGACTTGCAGACCAACAAGAAATAGGAATAATAGCGAAGGCGGCAGAAGGAGCCAAAGGGAAACTGAGAGGTGAGTGAGATGATTCAGTAAACAGTAAAATATTGCCTGTGTTTGGGATTTGGGCATTTTCTCCAAACCTCACTCCGATTTATTTCACTCTCTCCTTTATTTCGGGGTCGGCTGATGCAATCGATTTCACTCTCAGTGATGTGACCCCGGGAAATCTGGTGATAGTTTCCACACATTGTAATAAAGATCATGGGTATTTTATTGAGACTTATTTCCCACAGCTGCAGAGCACACCCTACACCTGCTGTGTTCTCTCCATTTATTACCAGGCTGTTCCAAGCAACCAGGCTCCGATTTGACCGCAGATTGAGCACAGCCCCCAGCTTACAAGCTGGTCAGCAAAGGTCTGTTTCACTGACACTCACCGGTGAATAATGCCAATCAAGGCACGGTTATCCAGGACAGCCGCATCTGACATGGGGATTGTGAGCAGCACCAACAGGAACAGGCAGAGCGGCTGCATTTTGAGATTTGTCAGCAACCTTTAACTGTACTATAGCGAAAACACAGAAAAAACTGAGAAGTATGAAAAAAAAAGCAACTTGATCAATTCATACGACATTGGCAAAAGAGTGACAGACATCTAGGGACACACACGTCGGCAAACAGAAAATGTCTCTCTACCGTCCTGGGTGGTACTTGCCCATTAATTAAGCAGAAGTTCTGGTTATCTCCGAGGGGCACGATTTACAGGTGAAGATTGGAGTTTCTGCCAGTAGTTATAGGACCTAGCCAAACTTTCAGAATAGTTGCAGTTGGTCCACGGCTCTCTTGGGGGGTAGGTGGAGGAGATGTTTAGCAGAAAGTAAGGATTGCAGATGCTGGATATCAGAGCTGAAAAATGTGTTGCTGGAATAGCGCAGCAGAGGAGGAGTCCAACTTCAGACTCCAAGTACAACAGGACCTTGAAAATGTCCACAATGATGTGTGCTTTAATAGTACCAATAAAGGATTTATATGTCCCACAGGATATTGCACAGGTTCCCAGTATTACGCACTGATCGCAAACTGACCCTGGTGTAGGTCCAGTTATTCACAACACAGTTCAACAATTTGGATGGATGTATCAAGCATAAAATATCCAGGTTTGATGACTAGAAGGCACAGTCTTTAGGCGAGAGGAGAGAGTTTTAAACGGGGTCTGAGGGCAACATTATCGCACGGAGGCTGGTTCATGTGTGGATTGAACTTCCAGAGGAAGAGGCAGATGCAGGTACATTTGCGACATTTAAAAGACATTTGGATTGAAACATGACTCGGAAATTTTCAGAGGGATACTGGCCAAATGCAGTGAATTAGAACCAGTTTAGTTTGCTAAACCTGCTGGGTATGGACGAGTTGCACCGAGGGGTCTGTTTCCGTGCTGTATGAAGCTATGACTCTGTGGATGTCATTGTCCAGAGGTCACTGAAATCCAAAATGAAGGTGCTGCAGGATAGTAACATGTTAGAAAGACAAACGACATGTTGGCCTTCATTGTCCGAGGTTGGTGAGCCCACAACTGGTGGATTACGTACATTCTCGAGTGAGCATAAGAGGTATGGAGAGTAAGTTTGCAGATGACACAAAAATTGGAGGTCTCGTGCACAGCAAAGAAGGTTACACAGATTGCAACAGGATCTTGATCAGATGGGCCAATGGGCTGAGAAGTGGTAGATGGAGTTTAATGTAGATAACTGTGAGGTGCTGCATTTTGGGAAAGCAAGTCTTAGCAGGAATCATATACTTAATGGTAAGGTCCAAGGGAGGGTCGCTGAACAAAGACACCTTGGAATGCAGGTTCGCAGCTCTTTGAAAATGGAGTCGCAGGTAGATAGGACAGTGAAGAAGGCATTTGTTATGCTTTCCTTTATTGGTCAGAGTGTTGAGTACATGAGTTGGGAGGTCATGTTGCAGCTTACATGACATCGGTTAGGCCTCTG
This sequence comes from Chiloscyllium plagiosum, assembly GCF_037043375.1. Taxonomy (NCBI): domain Eukaryota; kingdom Metazoa; phylum Chordata; class Chondrichthyes; order Orectolobiformes; family Hemiscylliidae; genus Chiloscyllium; species Chiloscyllium plagiosum. Next base: position 23,922,160 of record NW_028270190.1, read on the forward strand.
TTGGAATATTGCGTGCAGTTCTGGTCTCCTTCCTATCGGGAAGATGTTGTAAAACTTGAAAGGGTTCAGAAAAGGTTTACAATACGTTGCCAGGGTTGAGGGATTTAAGCTATATGGAGAGGTTGAATGGGCTGGGGCTGTTTTTCCTGGAGAGTTGGAGGCTGAGGGGTGACCTTACAGAGATTTACAAAATCATAAGGGGCATGGATAGGGTAAATAGACAAAGTCTAAAAGTGGGCAAGTCCAGAACTAGAGGGCATATGTTTCAGGTGAGCGGGTAAAAGAGACTAAAGCGGCAACTTTATCACGCAGAGGGTGGTACATGTATACAATGAGCTGTCAGAGGAAGTGGTGGAGGCTAGTACAATTGCAACATTGAAAAGGCATTTGGATGGGAATATGAATAGGAAGGGTTTGGACGTATATGGGCAGGATGCCTGGCAGGTGGGACGAGATTGGTTTGGGATATCTGGTCGGTATGGACGAGTTTCCGAGCTGTACATCTTAACGACTCTGTGACATTTCTTGAAGAGATACAGAACCTCTTAAAGGTGCATGTTATCACACATTGATCTATCTGGGTTCCATCTCCACCTATTCACTCAGATCTCCCCTTTCCCCCAAACACATCCAACCCAGTCTTCAATATAAATACCGCTTATTCCCTGATGAAGGGTCAACAGACTCGAAGTATTAACTCTGGTTTCTTCCCACAGATGCTGCCAGTGATTGGCGGTTCACCGTATTCATTTCACAGACAGTTAGGGATGGATAATGGTGGTTAATTACCCAGTAAATACATCAAATTGCAAAAGTTGTGGTTTTCCCACTGCTTCCTCGGAGGCTTGAAAACTGCACTCCCCTCCAGAGAGAAAGAAAGAGACAGGCTGAAGGACAGTGAGTGAGAGAGAAAAACAGACAGACACATACAAAAACAGTGAGCGAAAGAGACACAGAGATAATGAGAGAGACCGTTTGTGAGAGCGACAGAGAGAGAGATGGAGAGAGACAGTGAGAGAGAGGGAGAGACAATCAGACATGCAGAGTGGGAAAGAGTGCGAAAGAAGGACAGAGAGAGAGAAGCAGGCAGACAGAGACAGTTACAGAGAGAAAGAGACACAGAGAGTGTGAGAAGCAGAGAGGGAAAGAGTGAGAAAGAGATGGCGAGACTGAGGCAGACAGGGAGTGAGAGACAGACAGAGACAGAGAATGTGTGTGTGGGAGAGAGAGGGAGTTAGTGAGCGACTCAAGGGGCAGTGAGAGAGAGACAGTGAGAGAGTGCTAGAAGAAGAGAGGCAGAAAAAAAAGAAGCAAGAGACATAGATGGGGAAAGAACAAGAAAGAAGGACAGAGAGAGCGACAGCAAGAGATCAAAAGTGTCTGGGTGCGGGGGAGAGAGAGAAGCAGTGTGAGAGAGAGGTAACGTGAAGGACAGAGAGCCTCAGAGATAGAGCGAGTCAGAGACAGAATAGAAACAGAGAGATACAGAAGGAAGGAAAGATAGAGAGACATGAGAGAGGGGGGTGAAGCAAGAAAGAGAAACAGAAAGAGAGACATGAGAGGGAGAAAGCAAGAAAGAGGAACAGAAATAGTCGCTGAGAGAGCATGTATGTCAAAAGGAGATACTGTGAGGGAGAAAGCGAAGATAATGTGAGAGAGGGGAAGTGACAGGGACAGTGAGAGACACAGAAAGAGAGAGTGGGAGACAGTAACAGAGAAAGACTCACAGTGTGTGTGAGAGAGGCGGAGTGGGAGAAATTCAGTGAGGGAGAGAGAGAGACAGAGAAAATGAAGGAGTGAGAGCCAGTTAGACAGAGAGATGGCGAGTTACTACGACAGAAAGAGCGAGAGGGAGAGACAGTGACGGAGATAAAGAGACAGAAAGCATGAAAGAGAGAGAGAATGAGAGTGACACAGGAAAAGAAGGAGAAAGAGGGACAGAGTGAGATGGATAGTGAGAAAGAGAGACAGGTTAAGAGAGAAACTGTTTAAAAGAGAAAGAGAGAGAGACAAGAGACAGAGATACTGTGAAGGACAGAGAGAGAGGAATTCAGAAACGGAGAGAGGCACAGAGAGAGACACAACGAGAGAGAGACATGAGAGATAGAGCGGGGGTAAAAACAATGACTGCAGATGCTGGAAACCAGATTCTGGCCTTCATCCTGGGCTTTTGCCCGAAATGTCGATTTCGAAGCTCCTTGGATGCTGCCTGAACTGCTGTGCTCTTCCAGCACCACTACTCCAGATAGAGCGGGGGAACGAGCCAGAAAAAGGAACAGAGAGAGTCATAGAGATTCATTGAGGGAGACAACAAAACAGTGAGAGTGATAAGAAGATTGACAAGAAACAGTGAGAAAGAGAGACATTGAGAGAGAGAGAGAGAGAGAGAGAGAGAGAGAGTGTCAGAGACAGAGAGACAGACAGAGTGCGAGAGAGAGAGAGAATCAGTGACAGAGAAAGAGACAGACGGAGAGAGACACTGAGACAGAAACAGTGAGCGAGAAAGAGGGACAATGATAGCGAGAGGGAGGAAGAGTGGGAGACAATCAGAGAGAGAAAGAGAGAGAGAGAGAAGGAGCAATCTTACCAAATGAAGAGAAACAGACAGAGAGAAGCATAAAAAAGAGTCACCAACCTGAACCATCTCTACTCTGACAGTGAAGCATTGCCTCCCCACTGCTGCTGAAAAAGTGACAGTCTGCATACTCTGTATTCTTTAGATCAGACTGGTGCTGGAAAAGCACAGCAGGTCAGGCAGCATCCAAAGAGCATGAAAATCGACGTTTATGACAAACGCCCTTCATCAGGAATAGAGGCAGGAAGCCTGCAAGGTGGAGCGATAAAGGGGGGGGGAGGCTGGGGAGAAGGTAAAAAAGAGTACAATAGGTGAATGGGAGGGGGGATGAAGGCGATAGGTCAGAGAGGAAGGTGGGGTAAGGTAGCAAAGAGTGCAATAGGTGAATGGGGTGGGAATGGAGGCGATAGGTCAGAGGGGAGTGTGGAGCAGATAGGTGGGAAGGGAGATTGACAGGTCGGACAAGTCATGAGGACATTGCTGAGCTGGAATGTTGGAACTGGGGTAAGGTGGGGGAATCTGTAGTCTGCTTTGTTAGCAATTAATTCAAAGATTGTAACTGTTTTATCATTTGAAACAAATTTAAGTTCCAATCATGAGCAAAAGCTCAACAAAATTTAATCATGGAATCCAGGGGAAGATAAAGATTGTTGTTAATTAATGAAAGTAGTGTATAAAGCTGATGTTGGGTGGGATGGGTGTCTTGTGGTGCAGTGGGAATGAACAGTTTGGTTTATAAATGCTGCTGTTAAACCCCAGGCCTGGGGATTCAGAACACATTTTTGAATTCAGTACAGTAGGACGAAAAAAATACATTAAGAAAGAAAACAACATGAAATTAAACCAGTGATAGAGATGTAATTGTTTGAGAAAGCGTTCTACAGATAAAGCAAAAGCTGATCAGAAAAGACAAATATGTACCAGATTGGCAGCGAAAGATCATGATCACTGCAACCAATATTCTGAGGATTCCGAATGTTGATCTTCAGATTCTAGGATTATATTAATTTCCCAGTACTACTTCTGTTCACTAATGACCAATTCGTCGATCTGCTCATTTTCACTAAGACATTGCTTCTCTTTATTATTGAGAAGTGGAGTGATTGTTCCTCTCTGAAGACAGACCCAAAATATCATCCTTATTTCTCTGTTATTCATACCGTCACAATTGCAGGTTTCCTTGCCTCTGCCACTTGTCGGTGCAAATCTGTCTTTTATGATTACCTTTTAGTTTATCTTGAGAAAGCTGTTAAAACACTTGTTTTTGTCTCTCACTAGCTTAGTTTCATGTTGTTATTCTCCTCTTAATGCATTATTTTGATTAAACGTGCTTTACTGAATTCGAAAGTGTTCTGAATCCCCAGAAGCAGGGTTTAACGTCAGCTTTTTATATTGATTTTTAGAACAACTAAACTTTTTTTCTAATCAACCTCTTCGTAGATGTTAACACACACCTCTGGAGCATGGGTTGGGACCCTGCCACTGACCATAATTCTCCCCTCCCACCCAACATCAGCTTTATACCCGTCTTCCTTTAATTAACAACAATTTTTACCTTCCCCTGGATTCCATGATCAGATCGTGTTGAGCTATTGCTCATGACTGGAACTTAAATTTGTTACAAATGATGCAACAGATAAAGTCTTTGATTTAAATGCAAGCAAACCAGACGACAGAGTATACAGACTGTCACATTATCAGGAGCAGTGGGGAGGAAATGCTTCACTGTCAGGTTGTCCACTTGCAAGATGTCAGCTGCTTTTTGTCTTTGAGTAAAGTGCACCTTATCGCTGATATTGTGAGGGAAGGTAATGCTTCCAGTGGAGTGATCAGCATGAAAGTATTTCCTCAGATGAAGTCCATGCTTCTGACAGCAGCATTGCACACAAAATCCTATTTCTGTCATTAAAAAAAAGAGTAGACTTTATTTAATGAAACACTCACATTGAATTGTTGGATGCTGCATAAATGTCTCGCCTCGAGAAGAGTCTGGAACCAGCCACGAGAATGTCGTCATCAAATGGGTCCGAAGCAAACGAACATGCAAATAGAATCTAATTGCTTTTACACTTTGCATACTGTCCCTATTGACTTAAGAGATGGGTGAATGTGCTGTGGTTAATTTGGCCAAGAGCTTGTTTTGCAAGTTGTACTAAGTTGGAGGAAGGCAAATTTTGATGGTATTTGGCAAGAATATTAAATATTTGATTGGTAGCAGTTATTCGCAGGTGAAGGAACAGCTAAAAATGGGAAGCTGCCAAACATGAGATAATCAGAATACAGAACCAAGATGAAATACAGGGCTGACAGGTGTTAGGTGGGGTAAAAATTCCCATTAGACACCCTGGACTAAAACCCTCTAGACTTGGACATGGGTTTGTGGAATTTACATTGAAACGAAGAGTCACTGAGTTCTCTGGCTAAGACAGAGTAGGCAATAAGCAAGCCGAGGGGCAGCAATCTGGAACAGGGGTAAGATAAAGGAAGGCCTCCACAAATGTCTCAGCTAAAAGACAGTGAAGGAGAAAGTGAGGGCTGCAGATGCTTGCGATCAGAGTCGAAACGTTTGGTGCTGGAAAAGCACAGCAGTTCAGGCAATGTCCGAGAAACAGGAGAGTCGATGTTTCGGCCATATGCCCATCATCAGGAATGTGGGGCGGGGGGAAGGGAGCTGAAAAATAAACGGGGGGTTTGGTGGCGAGGCTGGAGGTGGTATCTGGGAAGGTGATAGGTAGATGCAGGTGGGGGAGAGGGTGTTAGGTCGGAGTGGAGGGTGCAGTGCATAGTTGGGAAGGAAGATGAACAGATAGGACACCTCAAGAGGACGGTTCCGAGTTGTAGGGTTGGTTCTGGGGTGAGGTTGGGTGGAAGGGCGATGAGGAGACTGGTGAATTCAATGTTGATGCCACGTGGTCGGAGGGTCCTAAGTTGGAAGATGAGGCGTTCTTCTTCCAGACGTTGAGACACTTGGATTTAGTAGTGGAGGAGGCTCAAGACCTGCATGTTCATAGTGGAGTGGGAGGGGGAATTGAAGTGTTCAGTCACAGGGCATTGGGTTTGTTTCGTGCGTGTGCCCAGCGATGTTCCCTGAAATGATCTGCGTGTTAGTGTCCTATCTCCCAATGTCGAGGAGCCCACATCAGGTGCAACGGACACAGTAGATGAGTTGTTCGGATGCGCAGGAAAATATCGGCCAGATATGGAAGGATCCTTTCGGACCTTGGTCAGAGGTGAGGGGGAGGTGTGGGTGCAGGTTTTACACCTCTTGCGGTCAGAAGGGAAGGTGCCGGGAGTATAGTGTGGATTGGTTGGAAGTGTAGACTTAACCAGGGAGTCACAGAGGGAACAATATCTGCTTCCAAATTCGCTCTGTGACTCCCTGGTGATATCCACTCCACCCCCACCCCCCCCCCCCACCTCACCATCACCCTGCAGCTTCCCCTGCCACCGCACGAAGTGTGAAACATGCACACACACCTCCCTGCTCACCTCTGGCCAAGGCCACAAAGCAACCTACCACATCTGGCAGAGATTTCTCTGCACATCCAAACACCTAATCTACTGGGTCTGTTGCCCTTGATGGTATCCCTTCTTCATTGAGGAGACAGGACACTAACTTGAGGAAAGCTTCAGGGAAAATCTCTGGGACACAGGCACCAAACAACCCCACTGGCCTGTGGCCAAGTCATGGTCCTCCTCCACCGCCAAATCCAAGACCCCGACGTCTGGAAGCAGAACACTTCATCTTCTACCTTGCGACCCTCAAACCACATGGCATCAACATCAACTTCACTAGTTTCCTCATTTGCCCTCCACCCCATCTCATCCCTGATCCAACCCTTCAACTCAGCACCACTCTCATGAACTGTCCTACATGTTCATCTTTCTTCCCACCTTTCACTCCACCCTCTGCTCCGACCTATCACCATCATCATCCCGCCATTATCTACCAATCACCTTTCCAGCTACCTTCACACAACCCCACTCTCACCCTCCTATTTATCTCTCAGCACCCTTCCCCAGCCCCCTATTCCTGATGAAGGGATTATGCCTCAAATATCGACTCTCTTGCTCTTCGGATGATGCCTGACTTGCTGTGCCTTCCCAGCACCACACTCTTCAAGACAATAAGCACCAGCCTGAAGAGCAAACAACAGAGACATTCTGCAGCTTGCAAAATTACACAACCATACAACTTTTAATCATTTGCTTGAATGCAGAGATACTGAGTATTCCACGCCTTTGTACGACATGCAAATCTGTTTGTCTTAAATGGGAAGGCCATCAAATTATCAGCGACATCTTTTTCCTACACACATCGAAGAGAAATCATGGACATTTAAAACTATGGTTCACCCACTGACTTTAATTGGAGAACCATTCACACTCATCGAATACTCAGGAAGCTCATTCAGCCCCGAGAGGAGGGACAATAGCTCAATGATCCAATCCAGATTTGGCAAGAGATTCTCCAGCCAGTATTACTGGGGATCCCTGATCTCTGGGGTTTGTTGAGTAAGTGGTCTGGCTAGCATCAAGGAAATCGGCTACAGCCAGTCACCGACTCAGGAAAAGAAGGAGAGCGAGCAATCTTCACATCCACAACCCTCAATGTACTGGTGAGATGTGACTGGAGAGCCGAGAGACCAACTGGGGGTAGTGCCAGGGACATCCACAACTCTCCAAACCAACAGAAGCCACTCTGGGGATTGGAAGAAGGTTATCGAGACCCTCTGTCCCAGCTCAGGGGAGGAAGGGTGGGTTTCAGGGCTGATGGTGTAGGGCAGGGCCCAAGGAACCGGAACTCGAGAGGACCGCGGGATTCCTGTTTATTCTCTCTCTCTCTCCTTTCCCCTGTCACCCAGTAATTAACCACTCTCTGTAAGTCAAAATCCACTGTACCAAGTTAGAGCCTTAAGGGTGAACTTGGGAGTTACAGCTGTGAGACAAGTCTCAATTCACTTGATGCCTCGCACTGGTTGTTCTGAATATTTATTTTCTTGTCAATGTTTTAATACAATCGGAGTTTCCTCTGCCTCTGAAGCATTTCCCTCCTGTGTTTTTTACCACACCACATCTCACCACATAAGCCCAGTGTCAGTACCAAGGAGCTATTGAATAATAAACTGACCCTCTCTCTGCATAGGTGCAGGGAGTGCTGGGGGACTGGAGAAGGTAATGTGTTAGTCATGTTAAAGAAGGCAACGTACGTCAGGAATCGACAGCAGGGATTGAGTGTATGCCTTGCAGAGTATTAAGGCAGTGCAAGTATATTTAAGAGGGAATTCTGGAGGGCCAAAAGGGGACATGGGATAACTTTGGCAAAAGGGTTTAAGAGAATGCAAAGGAATTTTACAAATACATTGAGAAGATAGAGGTAATGGGAGAGAGAATAGGGCCACTCTAAGATCAGCCTATGTGTAGAATTGCAGGAGATGGGGGAGATAATAAATGAATATTTTGCCTCAGTGTTCACTTTGGAAAAGGATATGAAAAACTAGAGATTTGGAAAAATAAATGGCGACATCTTGAATAATGTCCACATGACAGATGGAGACGGTGTTGGATGTTTTAAATCACGGAAACGATGATGAACACCCGGGACGTGATTAGGTGTACCCTAGAACTCTATGGGAAGCTGTGAAGTAATTTCTGGGCCACTTGCTGAGATGTTTGTATTATCGATAGCCATAGGTGAGGTAGCGGAAAACTGGCGGTTGGCTAACGTGGATGGGAAAGACTGGAAGGAAAACCAAGGGGAACTATAGACCGCTGAGTCTGATATCAGTAGTGTGAAGTTTGTTGGAGTGAATCCTGATGGACAGCACTTACATGCATTGGGTAACGCAAGGACTGGTTCTGGATAGGCAATATGGCGTTGTTCATGAGAATTCGTGTCGCGCTGACTTGGTCTTTTGAAGAATTTTGAAGAGGATTGATGAAAACAGAGTGGTGGTCGTGAACTATATGGACTTCAATAAGGCACTTGACAAGGTTACTCATGGGAGACTGTTTAACAAGTTTGGATATCGTGAAATAATGGGTGAACTAGTCACTTCGATGTCGAATTGGCTGAAAGAGAAGAGACAGAGGGTGTTAGTGGATCGGTCTGGAGGTCTATAAACAGCGGTGTCCCACAAAGATCGGTGCTGGGTCCAATGTGTTTTCTCAGTTATATAAATCACTTGGATGTGAACATAGGAGGCACAGTTACTAAGTCGCAGATTTCACCAAAATTGGAGGTGCAGTGGATAGCGAAGAAGCATACCTCAGATTACAACAGGAGCTTGATCAGATGGACCAGTAAACTGAGGAGTGGCAGATGGAGTTTAATTTAGGAAAATGTAAGGTGCTGCACTTTGGCAAGGCAAATCAAAGCAGGACTTAGACAGTGTAGGGTAAGGTCCTGGGAGGTGTTACTGAGCATAGAGACTTTGGATTGCAGGTTCATAGTTCCTTGATAGTGGCGTTGCAGGTACTCAGGATAGTGAAGAAGCCATTTGGAATGCCTTCCTTTGTTGGCCAGAACATTGAGTAAGGGAGGTGGGCGTTGTGCTGCGGCTGTATCGGACATAGGTTAGACTATGTTTGGAATACTGTGTTCATTTCTGGTCTTCCTGCTGTAGGAAGGATATCATGCAACTTGAAAGCATTCAGAAAAGATTTCCAAAGGACGTTTCCAGGGTTGGAGTGTTTGAGCTATTGGGAGAGGCAGAATAGTCTGGGGCTTTTTTCCCTGGAGTATCGGAGGCTGATGGATGACCTTACAGAAGTTTATAAAATTATGAGGGGCATGGATAGGTTGAAGAGCTAAAGACTTTTCCCCGGTGTTGGGGGAATTCCAGAACTCCTCATTATGGAAGGTTTCACAAGTGTCTGGCCTGAAAATCAACTTCCAGCTGACATGTTTAATGTTTGGATGTTGCTGAGAGAGGCAATCTCTGGGATCTTGCTGTGCCATCTCTAAAAATGTCTTGCTCTGTCTTTTAATTGATCCCATCTCTTTTATCCCAGGGAATTAATATTCACTTGGAAAATCCAAAAGATAGAGAGAGTTTGGGCAAGGTCAACTTGAACAAGAGCTTCCTCCAAGAGGGCACACAGTCCTGAGGCCTATTCCACAGGCCGCACTCCGTGGGGCCCCACCTCAGTTGTGTCTCTTTATTTCCCCAAAGAGTGGATGCCTCTGTTGCACCCTTTTTTTAAACAGGCCCCTGGTTAACTGGGTCCTGTAAGATTGTGGCCCTTTCATTTTAATACAGGTTTGAAGCCTGGGGTTAAAGGGAAAAGGACTTTGAATTTGACACAAACTTGTTAATACCCCAAGTCCCCACCCCCAGCAAGTGTCTGAGAGACAGGACATCCCAAAGAGGAAATTGAAACCCTAAATGTCGACATGTCTCTGAAAGACTTTTTATAATGTCAGAGTAATAATGTGTGAATGTTCACATTGATATTGGGAGTGAGAGAGAGAGACTTGTAAACGTGAGAGAGGCAGGAGAAAGGGAGGGAGAGGCATTTGAGATTGTGAAATAGCAGTTATGTCAGTGCCTGTAGTTGCAACAAAGATTGAACTTTTAAACAGCTGCCAACAGAAAAATGGAGCTGACCTTGCTGCTGACACGTTGCTGCCTGTGAAATCCTGCTGTGCTCTGACAGCCTGTGGTAATGCGATCGAAGCAACGACTGTTCTGATAAACCCATAGCTTTAAGTCTGCCCGATGGATCTGGGATTGAAATTCCCGAACTTTTTTCACAATTTGGTCGCACTTGGGTTTGCTGAGGGATGTTTTGTATGAAGGAATGACCGCTTCCTGTGTAATTTGTTTGAAAACTCCCCCTGTTTCCAGTTCCAATCATCTCTTTCTCTCCCACTCTCTGCACCCACCCCTTTCAGGAATTGCTGTTTTGAAACTACGACAGGATAAGAAATCCTTCCCTTGGACAAACCTTTCCTCCAGAGGGGATGGGCAGGATCGGCCTGTATGTCCTTGGGAGAGTGGGAGGGGGAGTTGAAGTGTTCAGCTACAGGTCAGTTGGGTTTGTTTGCTGCGTGTGTCCCAGAGATGTTCCCTGAAACAATCTGCAAGACGGTGTCCGTTCTCCGAATGTAGCAGAAACCACATCGGGTGGAACGGACACAATAGATGAAGTGTTTGGATGCGCAGAGAAATCTCTGCCGGATGTGGAACGATCCTTTGAGGCCTTGGTCGGACGTGAGCGGGGAGGTGTGGGCGCAGGCTTGAACCTCTTGCGGCGGCAGGTGAAGGTACCAGGAATGGAGTATGTGTTGGAGGGGAGCGTGAACTTAAAATCAGTGAGTCACGGAGAGAACAGTCTCTGCAGACTGCTTCCACATTCTCTCCATGACTTCCTGGTGAGGTCAACGTCCCCACTAACCCCCTCCTCCACTCCTGGCACCTTGCCCTGTCACAGAACAAAGTGTAAAACCTGCAGCCACACCTCCCTGTACAAGGCCCCAATGGACCCTTTCCCATCTGGCAGAGATTTTCCTGCACATACACCCACCTCATCTACTGTCTGTTGCTCTTGCTGGTGTCTCCCCTACATTGTGGACGCAGGACGCTAACTTGAGGAATGTTTCAGTGAACATCTCTTGGACACACGCACCAAACAACCCCAACGCCCTGCAGCTGAGTCCATCAATTCCCCCTAACACTCCGCCAAAGACATGCAAGTACTCGGCCACCTACACGACCAAATCCAAGCCACCCGACGTCTGGAGGAAAAAAAAAACAGTTTTAGATGATACTTTTAGAAAATAATGACAAAAAGTGTTGGCGCAGGCTTGGAGGGTGGAAGTGCAAGTTCCTGTGCTGTGTTGTTCTGTGTTCTCGAATCCAAGGCCTGAGCAATCTGCAGCTCCATGAGTTTGCTCCATAATTTGCCCACAGAGTGAATGTCAATACCCCTTCCACAGTAGGAGAGAGAGGGAGAGCTATTTGAGATTGTGAAACAGCAGGAATGTTATATTCTGGCATTAGAGCAAATAATTAACACTTGATCAGCATTGCAGAGGAGAAAAGAATCAGATGATGTGGCTACTGCTACATGCTTCCATATGGGATCATGCTGTGCATCAACTGACACCAGGCTACCTTTAGAGGCAGTGAGTCTTCTCATCAGCTAAAACTTCATAGTGTAACGGTTTCAAAATTGTCTGGCCTGAAAATTCAACTTTCACCTGACATGTTTAATGTTTGGATGTTACTAGGAGAGGAAATACCTGGAAATCTTGCTGTGTCATCTATCTGAGCGTTTTTTTCTCCGTCTTTTAATTGACCCTGTCTCTTTTATCCCAGGGAATTATTATTCGCTTGGAACATCCAAAGAGAGAGAGAGAGAGTTTGGGACAAGGTGAACTTTGAACAAGAGCATCCTCCAAGTTTGGCACACAGTCCTGAGGCCTATTCCACAGGCCGCACTCTGTGGGACCCCACCTCAGTTGTGTCTCTTTATTCCCCAAAGAGTGGTTTAATCTGTTGGACCCTGTTTTTTTTAACAGGCCTCTGGTTAACTGGGTCCTGTCAGATTGAGGTCCTGTAATTTTAAAACAGTTTTGAAGCCTGGGGTTAAAGTAACCAAGGTCTTCGGATTTGACACAAACTTGTTAACCCCCATGTCCCCACCCGCAGCGGGTGTCTGAGAGACAGAACTTCCCAAAGAGGAAATTAAAACGCTAAATTTCAAACTGACTTTTAAAGACTTTTTCTTAAGTAATGATGTGTGAATGTTCAAATTGACAGTGGAAGTGAGAAAGAGACTTCTGAAAGAGAGAGGAAGGAGAAAGAGAGAGAGGGAAGGAGGGAGAGGCATTTGAAATTGTGAAATCATAAATATGTCAGTGCGTGTAGTTGCAACAAATATTGAACTTTTAATCAGCCCCTATCAGAAATATCGAGCTAATCTTGCTGCTGACATGTTGCTGCCTGTGAGATCCTGTTGTGCTCTGATACCGTTTTGATAAACTAAACGTTTTAAGGCTGCCCGATGGTTCATGGATTGAAATCCCCAAACTTTTCTCCCAATGTGATCATACTTGGGTTTGCTGAGGGGTGTTTTCTGTGAAGGAATGACATCTTGCTGTGTAATTTATTTGAAAATCACCCCCCTCCCTTTTCCAGTTCCTATAATCTTTTTCTCTCTCACTCTCTCCACGCACCCCTTGCAGGAATTGCTATTTTGAGACTACGACAGGACAAGAAATCCTTCCCTTAGACAGAAGCTTCCTCGAGAGGGGAGGGGCGGACATCAGCCTGAGGCCTATTCGACAGGCTAAACCCCATGGTGCCGTGTGAGTTGTGTCTATTTGTTAGCCCGAGGTTTAATTTCCTCTGGGATACCCTGGATTTTTAAGTGTCTCTGGTTAACTGAGATTGATTGTGGCTCTGCCATTTTAAAGCAAGTTTTAAGCCTGAGGTTAAAATAACCAGGGCCTTGGGATTTGACACAACCATGTTAAGTGTCTGACACACAGGAGGAAATTAAAACGCTGAATGTGAAATTCTCATCAAAGGCTTGGTGTAATGTCAGAGTAATATGTGATGTGTCGGCAGGGATGGACCAGATACGGATAAAGACAGAGAGGGATAGGGATAGAGAGAGAGAGAGTTATATCTGGGAGTCACACTGAACCCAGGAAAATCCCAAGAGGGAACCTCAGCAAATATCCCCCCGGTCCGGCCAGTTTTGTGTTTGGTGTAGATTCAGGGACAGAGAATCTTCGAGGCTCCTGAGGGGTCAATGTTTAATATTTTCAAACTGCACTGATACACATTACAAAGTTTTAAAAAGCCTTAAAAGCAAACAGGGAATGATCAAGCTTTCCTGTGCTAGAATTAACATGACAATGTTGAGGGAGATCCAACGAAGTTCATGTCCTGACACTGACATCTCAATGGGACAGACAGCTTTCTGGGAGGGAACTGAGAGACATTGCAATGTATCCTGCTCACTGGGGTGGAGACAGTGAACCCCCTCAAGGAGAATAAATCTTCAGTAGAATATGACAACGTAATTCTCAACGCATGTAATTTCTCTCTCTGTCGTAAGAGACAGCAGCTCCCTCTGGTTGAGATTGTCTGTGTGGGGGGAGACAGAGAGAGAGATACATACAGAGCTAAATAGAATTATACGTGCGTTGAGAGAGAGAGAGAGGGTTAAACGCACCAAATAGAGTCACAGAGTCACGGAGCCGTTCAGTACAGAAACAGACCCTTCAGTCCCACTCGTCTATTAAGACCAAATATCATCAATTAATCCAGTTCCATTTGCTCACATTTCGCGAATTTGCTCCCAAACTCTTCCTATTGAAATACCCATCCAGGTGTCTTTTAAGTGTTACAGTACACACATCCAGCACTTTCTCTGGCAGCGCATTTCAGACACACACCACCATCTTCGTGAATAGTTTGCCCCTTAAATCTCTTCCAATTCTTTCCCCTCTCCTTAAACCTATACCCTCCAGTTCTGGAATCACCTGCACAGGGGAAAAGTCTTTACTTCTTCATCCTATCCATGCCCCTCATAATTTTATAAATTTCTGTAAGGTCACCCCTCAGCCTCCGATGCTCCAGGGGAAATAGCCCCACTCGATTCAGCTTCTATCTATAGCTGAAACTCTCTAACACTGGCAACATATTTATAAATCTTGTCAGAACCCTTTCAAATCTCACAGCATCATTCCAACAGCAGGAAGACCAGAAGTGAAAACAGCATTCTAAACGTGGCCAAACCCATGTCCTGTGCAGCCAAAACATGACCTTCTGATCAATACAGGAAAGTATACTAAATGCCTTCTTCACTATCCTGTCGACTTGCAATTCCATTATCAAGGACTATGAACCTGCACTCCAAAGTCTCTTTGTTCAGCAATATCCACGGGACCATTCCATAAAGTGTACAAGTCCTGCCCTAATTTGCCTTCCCAAAATGCAGCACTTTACATTTATCTAAATTAAAATCCGTTTGCCACTCCTCAGCCCAGTGGCCCATCTGATCAAGATCCTGTTGTACTCTGAGGTTAGCTTCTTCGCTGTCGACTGCACCTCCAACTTTATTACCATCTTCCAGTTAAGAACTATGCCTCTTATATACACATCCAAGTCATTTATGTAACTGACAGAACACAGTGGGCCCAGCACCGATCCTTGTGCGAAACCGCTGGTCATGGGCCTCCAGTCTGAAAAATAACCATCCACCCTCTTTGAGCCAATTCTACAGTGAAATGGCTAGTCCACCCGATATTCCACATGATCTTAATTTGCTAAACAGTTTACCATGAGGAACCTTGTCAAGTGCCTCACTGAAGTCCATATAGATCACGTCCACTGCTCTGCTTTCATAGATTCATAGAGATGTACAGCATGGAAACAGACTCTTCGGTCCAACCCGTCCCTGCCGACCAGATATCCCAACCTAATCAAGTCCCCCCTGCCAGCACCCGGCCCATATGCCTCCAAACCCCCACTCCTATTCATGTACCCATCCAGATGCCTTTTAAATGCTGTAATTTGAACAGCATCCACCACTTACTCTGGCCGCTCATTCCATACACACTCCACCCTCTGTGAGAAAACGTTGCCCCTTCGGTCACTTTTATATCTTTCACCTCTCACCCTAAAACTTTCCCCTCTAGTTCTGGGCTCCCCCACGCAAAGGAAAATACCTTGTCTATTTCTCCTATCCATTCTCCTCATGATTTTATAAAATTCTACGCGGTCACCCCTCAGCCTCTGACACCCCAGGGAAAACAGCCCCAGCCTATTCAGCCTCTCCCTGTCGCTCAAATCTTCCAACCCTGGCAACATCCTTGTAAAACGTTTCTGATCCCTTTCAGGTTTCTGAACATCCTTCCAATAGAAGGGAGACCAGAATTGCACAAAGTATTCCAAGAGTGGCCTAACCAATGTCCTGTACAGCTGCAATATGATCCCCCACTCCTATACTTAATACTCTGTCCAATGAAGGAAAGCATACCAAACGCCTTCTCATCAATCCTCTTCAAAACATCAACTCAGTCAGACACGAAATCGCATGCACAAAGCCATATTGTCTGTCCCGAATCGGTTGTCGTCCTGTCTCGCCAATGTGCAGTAGACACTACCTAGAGCAAAAGACACAGTAGATGAGGTGTTTAGATGCACAAAACAATCGTTGCCAGATGTGGAAGGATCCTTTGGAGCCTTGGACAGGGGTGAGCAGGAAGGTGTGGGTGCAAGTATTACACTTCATGCGGTGGCAGATGAAGGTGCAGGGAGTGACGGGTCGGTTGGTGGGGGGGGGGGAGGGGCGTGGACCTCACCAGGGAGTCACGGAGTGCATGTGGAAGCAGTCCACAGAGCTTATTCCAAAAGTAATTGCCTGGTTAGTTCCACACACCTCACCAACCCAACTTCCATTTCGACATCTTCCCTTATCGCTGCAAGCTGTGTAAAACCTGCATCCACACCTCCCCCCTTAGCTCTGACAAAGGCCCCAAAGGATCTTTCCACATCTGGCAGAGATATTTCTGTGCATCCGAACAACTCATCTATTGTGTCCGTTGCACCCGAAGTGGTCTCTTCTACATTTGGAGACAGGACACCGTCTTGCGGATTGTTTCAGGAAACATCTCTGTCACACCAAACAAACCCGACTACCCTGTGGCTGAACACTTCAACTCCCACTCTGACAGTCCCAAGGGCATGCAAGGGCTGGGACGCCACCACTACCAAATCCAAGCCACACAATGCCTGGAGGAGGAACGCCTCATCTTCCAACTTAGGACCCTCCGACCACGCGAAATTAACATCGACTTGACCAGTTTCCTCATCTCTCCCATCCGCACTTCACCCCAGAACAAAACCTCCAACTCAGCAACGGCCACTTGACGTGTCCTAACTGTCCATCTTCCTTCCCAACAATCCGCTCTACACTCCCCTCCGACCTATCACCCTCTCCCCACCTGCATTTACCCATCACCTTCCCAGCTACCTTACCCAGCCCCACCACCAACCCCCCCTGCCCCCCCCAGTTTATCTTTCAGCTCCCTTCCCCCCGCCCCACATTCCTGATGACGGACTGTTGGCCGAAATGCTGAGTTTCCTGCTTCTCGGATGTTGCCTGACCTGCTGTGCTTTTCCAGCGCCACACTTTTCCACTCTGATTGCCAGCATCCACAGCCCTCACTTGCTCCTTCACTGTCTTTTAGCTGAGGCATTTGTGGGGGCCTTCCTTTATCTTACCCCTGTTGCAGACTGCTGCCCCTGAGCTTGCATATTGCCTCGTCTGTCTCAGCCAGAGAGCTCAGTGACTCTTAGTTTAAATGTGAATTCCCCATTTCATGTCCCAATTTCAGAGGGTTTTAGTCCAGGGTGTCTAATGGAATGTTTAATCCACCTTACACCTACCTAACCGCCCTGTATTCCACCTTACTTCTGTACTCTGATTATCTAATTTTTGACGGCTTCCCATTTTTTAGCTGTTCCTTTACCTGCGAGTATCTGCTGCCAATCAGCTATTAAATGTTCTTGGCAAGTACCATCAAAATGTGCCTTCCTCCAATTTAGTACAACTTGCAAAACAATCTCATGGCCAAACGAACCACAGCACATTCACCCATCTCTTAGGTCAACAGGGGTAAATGCAAAGTGCAAATACAATTTGATTCCATTTGCATGTTCTTTGCTTCGCACCCATTTGATGACTACATTCTCGTGGCTGGTTCCAGACGCTCCTCTTGGCGAGATATTTATTCAGCATCCAACAATTCACTGTGCGTATGTTTAATTAAATAAACTTTGCTCTTTTTTTAAATGAGGTAAACAGGGTTTTGTGTCTAATGCTACTGTCAGAAGCGAGTACTTCATCTGAAGAAATACTTTTATGTTGATCTCTCCACTGGAAGCATATCATTCCCTCATAAGATCAGCGATAATGTGCACTTTACTCAAAGACACAACCCAGCTGACATTGTTCCCAGCCCAGCACTACAGCAGCAGCTGGCCCGGGAAAATAATTCCTTTCTCCTGTGTGAAGCTGTTTCAGTGTCAACTGTTGCTGCAGATACCAAATAATCTCTCTCTGTCTATCTCTCTCTCTCTACACACACATGTACATCAATCTGTCTGTCCCTCTCTCTCCCACCCCCACCCCGGCACACGCCCCCACCACAGACAATCTCTACCAGACAGAGAGAGCTGCTCTCTCTCTCGACAGAGAGAGAAATAACATGAGAATTAATTTGACATATTCTTCTGCAGATTTATTCTCCATGAGGGGTTTACTGTCTCCACCCCAGAGTGTCAGACACATTGCAATGTCTCTCAATCCCCTCCCAGGGAGCTGCCTGTCCTGTTGAGATGTTAATGTCAGGATTTAACTTCGTTGAATCTCCGTGAACATTGTCATGTTAACTCTAGCACAAGAAAGCTTGATCATTCCTTCTTTCCTTTTAAACATTTAAACATTTTTATGCTTTCTAATGGTTAGCTGTGCAGTTTGAAAACAGTAAACAATGACACCTCCGTAGCCTCGAAGAACTGGTCAGACCGTGGGGATATTTTCTGAGGTTCCCTCTTGGGGTTTTCCTGATGTCAGTGTGACTGGCAACTATAACTCTCTCTCTCTACCCCTCTCTCTCTCTGTCTTTATCCTGTCTCGTCCATCCTGCCCACACACCACACATTACTCTGACATTATAACAAGTTTTTAAGGAGAGTTTCACATTCAGGGTTTTAATTTCCTCTTTTTGGAATTCTGTGTGTCAGATACTTAACATGCTTGTGTAAAATCCCAAGCCCCTTGTTATTTTAACCACAGGATTCAAACTTGCATTCAAATGACAGAGCCACAATCAATCTCAGTTAACCAGAGACCTTTAAAAATCGAGGGCATCCCAGAGGAAATCAAACCTCAGGCTAACAAATAGACACAACTTACACGGACCCCATGGGGTGCGGCCTGTCGAATAGGCCCCAGGCTGATGTCCGACATTCCCCTCTGGAGGAAGCTTCTATCCAAGGGAAGGATTTCTAGTCCTGTCATAGTTTCAAAATAGGAATTCCTGCAAGGGGTGGGTGGAGAGAGTGGGAGAGAAAAAGGTTATTGGAACTGGAAAGGCGGCTTGATTTTCAAACAAATTACACAGCAAGAGGTTATTCCTTCACACAAAACATTCCTCAGCAAACCCAAGCACGATCAAATTGGGAAAAAAGTTCAGAGATTTCAATTACAGACCCACCGGGCAGCATTAAAGCTATTGGTTTATTGAAACGCTCGTTGCTTCGATGGCATTGCCGCAGGCTGTCAGAGCACAGCAAGATCTCACAGGCAGAAATCTGTCAGCAGCAAGATCAGCTCGATATTTCTGATGCGGGCTGCTTAAATGTTCAATATTTGTTGCAACTACAGGCACTGACAAAACTGCTACTTCACAATCTCAAATGTCTCTCCCTCACACCCACCCTGTCTGTCTTTCTCCTGCCTCTCTCCCATTTACAAGTCTCTCTCTCACTCTCAATGTGAAGATTCACACATTATTACTCTGACATTATAACAAGTCTTTAAGAGACAGTTTGACATTTAGGATTTTACTTTCCTCTTTGGGAAGTTCTGTCAGTCAGACACTCGCTGTGGGTGGGGACGTGGGGGTTAAAAGCTTTGTGTCAAATCTGAAGACCTTGGTTACTTTAACCCCAGGCTTCAAACCTGTTTTAAAATGACAGGCCCATAATCTGACAGGACCCGGTTAACCAGAGGACTGTTAAAAAAACTAGGGTCCAACAGTTGAAACCAGTCTTTGAGAAAATAAAGGGACACAACTGAAGTGGGGCCCCACGGAGTGCGGCCTGTGGAATAGGCCTCAGGATTGTGTTCTCCTCTTGGAGGATGCTCTTTTCAAATTTCACCTTGCCCAAACTCTCTCTCTCTTTGGATTTCCCAAGCAAATAATAATTCCCTGGGATAAAAGAAACGGGATCAATTAAAAGACAGGGATTTCTTTTTTAGAGATGGCACAGCAAGATCCCAGGGATTGTCTCTCTCTCACCAACATCAAACATTAAACATGTCAGCCGGAAGTTGATTTTCAGGCCAGACGTTTTTGAAACCTTTCCAAAACGAGGAGTTGGCTGATGAGAAATCTCACTGCGTGCAAAGATGGCATGATGACAATTGATGTACAGCAAGATCCCATATTGAGCAATGTAGCAGTAGCTAAATCATGATTCCTTTCCACTCTGCAATGCTGGTCAAGTGTTGATTATTTGCTCTAATGCCAGAAACTAAAATTACTGCTGTTTCACAATCTCAAATAGCTCTCATGGAGCTGCAGCTTGCTCAGGTCTTAGATCGTAGAACGCAGAGAAGAAAAGAACTAAGAACAACGCAGCACAGCGACAGGCCCTTCGGCCCTCCAAGCCTGTGACAAGTCATTTTGTACTTACTTTCTACAACTGTCTTCACTTACAGGATTCCTGCTCCTCTCTTCCCTTCCGAGTCATGTATTCGTCCAGGTGTTGCTTGAAAGCTGCTGTCGTGTCTGATTCCACCACATCCTCTGGCAGCACATTGCAGGCACTCAGCAGCCTTTCTGTGAAAAACTTGTCACTCACATCTCTTTTAAACTTCTCCCTTCCTCCCTCTCTCGCACCTTGAACCTGTGGCCTCTGTACCCCTTCAACCCTGGGAAAAAGCGTCATATTGTCCACTCCGTCCACGCCAGTAACAATCTTATAAACCTCGATTAGCTCCCTCAACCTCCTGCATTCTATTGAGAACAGCCCCAGTCTATCCAACCTTTCTTCACAGCTAAACTTCCCAATACAAGACAACATCCGGGTAAACATTTTCTGTACCCTCTCCAAAGCATCCCCATCCTTCTGGTGACCAGAACTGCACACAGTATCACAAGTGTGGCCTTGTTAAAGTTCTATGATGCTCCAGCGTAACTCATCTATCCATATCCTCAATGCCCCTTCCAGTGAAGGCAAGCATGCCATAGGCCTTTTTCACTCCCTTAAAAGCCTGAGCTGCCACCTTCAATGATCTGTAAACCTGCACACCCACAGCGCTCTGCATGTTAATACTCCTAAGGGTTCTACCATTAACTATTAAATCTACACTTGACCTTTGAAAATGGATCAACTCCCTTTTGTTGGGCGGCACGATGGCACATGGTTAGCACTGCTGCCTCACAGCGCCAGAGACCTGGGTTCAATTCTCGCCTCAGACGACTGACTGTGTGGAGTTTGCACATTCTCCCCGTGCTAAATTGCCCGTAGTGTTAGCTAAGGGGTAAATGTAGGGGTATTGGTGGGTCGCGCTTCGGCGTGGCGGTGTGGACTTGTTGGGCCAAATGGCCTGTTTCCACACTGTAAGTAATCTCAACTCCAACTGCTGTATCCTCTGACAATCTTCCTCACTATCTGCAATTCCACCAATATTTGTATAATATGCAAACCTATTAAATAACCAACCACGTTTTCCTCCAAATCGACCATAAACAGCAGAGCTCCCAGCACTGATCCCTGCAGAACACCAATAATCACAAGTCTCCATTCCTTAAACCATTCATTCACTGCCCCCTCTGTCTTCCTACTACTCCAGTTCTGTATACATCTTGCCATCCCATCACTGATAACAAGCTTTTGTTCCAGTCTGTCATGAGGAGGACTGAAGTCAATATCGTCCACTTTTGTCTCACTAACCATCTTTGTCATGTCCTCAATAAACTAATTCATTAGCCTGGGCCAGGAGAAGGCTTTTGACAGAATATCACACACACCTCCATGTGGGACCTACTCTCCAAAATTGGCTTTGGGGAGGGAGTCTGCAATTGGATCCGACTGCACCACAACAACATCGTTCGCGCAGTCTCAATCAACAGGTGGGATCTGGAAGCTTCCCCGTCAGATCCAGAGTTAGGCAGGGCTGCCCACTTTCACCGGCCTTGTTTGTGTGTTGTATAGAGCCCTTTGCTGAGTCCATCAGGATGGATGTGACCCTGACAAGGGAGACTATTCCAGGCAGTATAGGCCTGCAGGTCAACGCCTCCCTGTACACGGATTTTGACGCCGTTTTCTGCTGGGACCCGCTGTCAGTGCACAGACTCATGAGCATCTGGGATCAGTTCCAACTGGCTTTGGGAACCAAGGGAAATTGAGGCAAGAGTGAGGCCATGTTCTGTGGGAACTAGGCTGACTGATCCTTCATTCCCTAAACTGTCAGGACAGATTACCTGAAGGTGCTGGCAAAATAGCTCAGAGGGGTTGGGGTGTGCATAAAATCTAGGCAGGAGTGCACGGCCAAAGTGAAGCAGACACTGGTCTTTTAGGAGTACCACTACCGCCCCATTTATGAGTAAAAACCTGGTTACCAGGTGTGATGCACTCTCTGTTCTTGGACATGGCGCTGATCTGGCCCATCCCCAAAACTGCACGGTTTCAGTCACCCGAGGCAACTTCCACTTCATCCGGCAGCTTAAGATAGACTGTGTCTGCAGGGAGTCCAAGTACAAAACCGTAGGTAAGGGGGGATGTACATATCTAACACCGCCCTCACCCTGATGGCCCGCCTTTGTGTGCGGCTGCATCAAGCTGTGTGCACACAAACACCAAGTGTCACTCCGTAGTGATGGTTCTTCCTGTCCCCGATTCTGGGAAGGATGGGATTGGCCTCGTAGCCTTGCAACGCTCCAGATAGAGTCACAGAGTCATGGAGTTGTTCAGTGCAGAAACAGACCCTTCCGTCCAACTCACCATTAAGACCAAGTGTCCTCAATTAATACAGTCCCATTTGCTTGCATTTCACCCATATCCCCCCTATCTCTGGGGAAGCTTCTTCGCTATCCACTGCAGCTCCAATTTTAGTGAAATCTGCAGCTAAGGTACTGTGCCTCCTATGTTCACATCCAAATAATTTATGTAGCTGAGAAAACACAGTGGACCCAGCACCGATTCTTGTGGGACACCGCTGTTTATAAGCCTCCAGAACGATCCACTAACACCCACTAAAGAGAGAGTCGGGGGGTGAGGGTCAGGGAAAGAGAAACAGAGACAGGAACAGAGAGACAGATACAATGCCACACAAAGGTGGCGGTAACAGTGTCTCAAACTCGAGAGCCCCTGGTTTCTAACTGCAGGATAAGTTTAAATTATCATTCCAACGGTAGTCTTCTTGTTGGGGGTGGGGTGGGGGTGGAGTGGTTCGAATTGGGGAAAGTGTTCAGGAGCGTGTGAGGGCGGCTGCGTGTGAATTGGTGCAGAATCAAGTTTTGGGTTTTCGGAAGTGGTCACAACGTGGCGACGGCACAATGGAAGGGGCAGGCGCCAAGCGAATGTAGTATGCGAACATACCCAACATCGCCCTCAACATGATGTCCCCCCCCCCCCCTTTGTGTGGGGTTGCATCAAGCTGTGCATAGCCCCTCGGTACACAAACACCAAGTGTCACTCCGTACTGAGACTCTACCAGTTCCCGGTGTTGTGAAGGATGGGACTGGCCTCGTTGCCATGCAACGCTCCAAGTTGAATCAAGGAGTCATGGACCTGATCAGTACCCTTCGGTCCCACTCCTCTATTAAGACCAAACATCCTCAATTAATCCAGTTTCATTTGCTCGCATTTCGTCCATTTCCTTCCAAACGCTTCCTGTTGAAATATCCATCCTGGTGCCTTTTAAATGTAAGAGTACACACATCCACCACCTCCTCTGGCAGCGCATTTCATACACACACCACCATCTGCATGAACATTCTCCCCCTTTGATCACTCCCTAATCTTTTCCCTCTCCTTAAACCTATGCCTCCAGTTCTGGAATCCCCCACACGGGGGAAAAGTCTATAGCTCTTCACCATCTCCTTGCCCCTCTTAATTTTAAAAATTTCTGTAACGTCACCCCTCAGCCTCCGATGCTCCAGGGGAAATAGCCCCAGTCGATTCAATCTTTCCCAACAGCTCAAACCCTCCAACACTGGCAACATCCTCATAAATCTTTTCAGAACCCTTTCAAATTTCACAGCATCGTTCCTTCATCAGGAAGACCAGGAGTGAACACAGCATTCTAAACGTGGCCTAACCAATGTCCTGTGCAGCCAAAACATGACCTTCCAACTCCTATACTCAATGTTCTGACCAACACAGTAAAGTATACCAAATGCCTTCTTCACTATCCTGTCTACCTGCAACTCCACTATCAAGGAACTATGAACCTGCACTCCAAAGTCCCTTTGTTCAGCAAGACTCCACAGGACCATTCCATAAAGTGTACAAGTCCTGCCCTAATTTGCCTTCCCAAAATGCAGCACTTCACATTTATCGAAATTAAAATCCATCTGCCCCTCCTCAGCCCAGAGGCCCATCTGATCAAGATTCTGTTGTACTCTGAGGTAAGCATCTTCGCTGTCGACTGTACCTCCACATTTAACCATCTTCCAGTTCGGAACTATGCCTCTTATCTTCGCATCCAAGTCATTTATATAACTGATTGAACACTGTGGACCCAGCACCGATCCTTGTGCGACACCACTGGTCATAGGCCTCCAGACAGAAAAATAACCATCCACCAACACCCTCTGTCTCCTCCCTTTGAGCCAATTCTACAGTGAAATGGCTAGTTCTCCCGATATTCCACATGATCTTACTTTGCTAAACAGTTTACCATGAGGAACCTTTTCAAGTGCTTCACTGAATTCCATGTAGATCTCGTCCACTGCTCTTCTTTCATAGATTCATGTAGATGTATAGCATGGAAACAGACCCTTCGGTCCAACCCGTCCAGGCCGACCAGATATCCCAACTCAATCTCGTCCCACCTGCCAGCACCCGGCCCATATCCCTCCAAACACTTCCTGGTCATGTACCCATCCAGATGCCTTTTAAATGCTGTAATTGTACCAGCATCCACCACTTACTCTGGCCTCTCATTCCATACACACACCACCCTCTGCGAGATAAAGCTGTCCCTTCGGTCACTTTTATATCATTCTCCTCGCATCCTCCTATCCACTCTAGTTCTGGTCTCTCCCACCCCAGGGAAAAGACCTTGTCTATTTATCCTATCCATTCTCTTCATGATTATATAAAGTTCAACAACGTCACCCCCAAGCCTCTGACACTCCAGGGAAAACCGCCCCAGCCGATTCAGCCTCTCCCTGTAGCTCAAATCCGCCAACCCTGGCAACATCCTTTTAAATCTTTTCTGAATGCTTTCAAGTTTCAGAACATCCTTCCAATAGGAGGGAGACCAGAATTGCACATAATATTCCAAAAGCGGCCTAACCAAAGTCCTGAACAGCCGCAATATGTTCTCGCAACTCCTATACTACATGCTTTGGCCAATGAAGGAAAGCACACCAAATGCCTTCTCATCAATCATCTTCAAAAAATTTTCAAAACATCAAGTCAATGTTGACACGAATTCCCATGCACAAAACCATATTGCCTATCCCGAATCATTCCTTGCTTTTCCAAATACATGGAAATGCTTTACATCAGGATTCACTCCAACAGCCGTCCCACCCCTGACGTCAGACTCACCGGTCTATAGTTCCCTGGGTTTTCCTTCCCATCTTTCCCATCCATGTTAACCAAACCCCAGTCATCCGGCACCTCACCTGTTGCTATCGATGATACGAATATCTCAGCAACTGGCCTAGAAATTACTTCCCTAGCTTCCCACGTGTGTCCGTGTCTATGTGTGCGTAGATAGGAGTGTGTGTGTGTGTATAGTGCAATGGTGGACATCTGTAGTGTGCCATGAACACAAGTTCCCGGTTGAGGCCCTCACTATGGGTACCGAACTAAGCTATCAGCCTCTGCTCGGCCACTATTCGCTGCTGCCTGTCCCGAAGTCCGGCTCGGAGGATGGTTATCCAAATGTCTGAGGTTGAATGTCCTGGACCGCTGAAGTATTCCCCATTGGGAGGGAACACTCCTGTCTGTGTAATGAAAGAAACACTACTCTTTTTTTTAATGAGGAAAATAGGGTTTTGTGTCCAATTCTACTGTCGGAATCGAGTACTTCATCTGAAGTAATACTTTTATACTGATCTCTCCACTGGAAGCATAACCTTCCCTCACAAAATCAGCGAGAATGTGCACTTTACTCAAAGACACAACCCAGCTGACATCTGTCAAGTGGACAACCTTGCCTCCCCACTGCTCCTGATAATGTGATAGTCTGTAGTTTGGTTCACTTGCATTGAAATCAAAGGTTTTAACGATTTCATCATTTGTAAAAAAATTGAGTTTCAATCATGAGCAAAAGCTCAACAGGATCTGATCATGGAATCCATGAGAAGGTAAAGATTGTTGTTAATTAAATGAAGACGAGTGTAAAGCTGATGTTGGGTGGAAGAGGTATCTTGTAGTACAGTGGTAGTGTCCCGACACATGCTCCAGAGCTGTGCATTAACATCTCAGAACAGGTTGATTTTTTCAAAAAAAGTAATTTTTTAAAAGAATCTATATATAAAGCAGACGTTAAGCCCTGCGCCTGGTGCTTTGGAACACTTTTGTATTCAGTAATTCAGGATTAACAAAATAATGCAGTAGCGAAAACAATATGAAATTAAACTGGCGTGAGACCTAAACAAGTGTTTGAAATAGGTTTCCAGAGATAAAGCAAAAGGTAATCAGAAAAGACAGTTATACACCGACAACTGGCAGAGGCAGGGAAAACCTGCAGTTGGGACGCTGTGAAAAACTGAGAAAAAAGATGATATTTTGGGTCTATCTTCTGAGAGGAACATTCACTCCACTTCTCAATAATACAACAGAAGCAATGTCCTAGTGAAAATGAGCAGATCCATGAATTGGTCATTAGTGAACAGAAGTCGTACTGAAAATTAATACAATCCCAACATCTGAAGATTAACTTTCGAAATACTCAGAATATTGGTTGCAGTGATCATGATCGTTCGCTGCCACTCTGGTACATATTTGTCTTTTCTAATCAGCTTTCGCTTTATCTGTAGAATGCTTTTTCAAACACTTTCATCTCTCTCACTGGTTTAATTTCATGTTGTTTTCTCTCTTAATTCATTTTTTTTTTAGTCCTACTGTCCTGAATTCAAAAAATTGTTCTGAATCCCCAGGCCTGGGGTTTAACATCAGCATGTTTTAAAGAAACCTGTTCATTCCCACTGAACTACATGATGCCCCTCCCACCCAACGTCAGCTTTACGCACCGCTTCCTTTAATTGACAACAATCTTTTCCTTCCCCTGGATTCAATGATGAAATCGTGTTGAGCTTTTGCTCATGATTGGAACTCAAATTTGTTACAAACAATGAAATATTTAAAATCTTTGATTTAAATGGATGCAAACTAAACTACAGAGTATACAGACTGTCGCATTATCAGGAGCAGTGGTGAGGCAATGCTTCACTGTCAGGTTGTCCACTTGCCAGATGTCAGCTTGTTTAAGTAAATTGCACATTGCCGGTGAGCTTATGAGGGAAGGGTAAGTTTCAGTGTCGAGTTCAACATAAAAGTATTTCTTCAGATGAAGTACTTGCTTCTGACAGTAAGTATTGCATGCAATACTTTTGTAGAGTGTATTTAATTAAACACACACATTGAATTGTTGGTTGCTGAATAAATGTCTCACCTTGAGGAGAGTTTGAAAACAGCCACCGGAGTATTGGCATTAAATTGGTTTGAAGCAAAGGAACATGCAAATGACATCAAATTGTTTTTACACTTTACATTCTATCCCTGTTAACCTGGATGGACGGGCTGTGGTTCGTTTGGCCAAGAGTATGTTTTGCAAGATGTAAATGTCTGAATGAAAAGAAGGAGTGGCCCAACAGGGACAGTGACATAAATTGACAGCTGAAGGGCAGACTCTTTAACTGGATCAGAGAAGAGGTGATTCAGGTTGGTGATTCTTTTTTATGCCTCTCTCTGTTTGTCTTCATTTGGTTCAATCTCTGTCTCTCTCTCTCCCTCTGTAACTCACTGTCTCCCACTTTCTCATCTCAGTGTCTCTCTCCTTCTGTCTCTTTCTCTCTCCCTGATTCTCCCTCTATCGCACTCTCTCTTTTTCTCTTCCACTGTCTGTGTCATTATTCTTTTCTTTCTCACTGTCTTGTTGTCTCCCTCAACAACTCTCTCGCTCAATGACTCTCCCTGTTCCTTTTTCTTGCTCGTTCCCCCCACTCATGTCTATCTCTCTCTCTTTCCCATCCCTTCCTTGTGTCTCTGTGTGTCTCCTCTGTTTCTGAATTCCTCTCTCCCTGACCTTTTCTCTCTCTATCCTTCACAGTGTCTTTGTATCTCGTCTCACTCTCTCAAACTGGCCCTCTCTCACTATCGATCTCTCTCTGTCCATCTTTCTCAATCTTTCCCTATGTCTCTCTTATAGTCTCTCTCTCTCTTTCGTTCTTTCTGTCTCTCTCTCTCTCTCTCTGTCACTGTCTCTCCCTCTCTCTCTTTCTGTCACAGTATCTCTCCCTCTCTCGGTCTAACTGACTCACACTCTCATTCTGTCTGTCCTTCTTTCTCCACACCCCACAGTATCTCTCTCTCCCACGATCTCTCTCTGTCTCCCACTTTCTCTCTTTCTGTACATGTCACTGTATCTGTCAACCCCCTCTGCCTTGCTTTCTCACTCACAGTATCTCTCTTTCACAGACATGTTGCCTCTCTTTCTCTCACTGACTTGTTCTGTTCCTCTTTCTTGCTCCCCATGTCTTTCTCACTATCTCTGTCTCTCCTCGTGTATCTCTCTGTTTCTATTCTGTCTCTGACTTGCTCTTTCTCTCACTCTATCTCTCTCGATCGCTGTCCTTTATGGTATCTCTCTTTCTCCCTCTCACGTGCACACACATTCTCTGTCACTCTGTCTTTCTTTCTCTGTAACTCTCCCTTTCTCTGTCAATGTCTCCTCTATTCCTGTTTCCCATTGTCTGTCTCATTCTCCCTCTATCCCAGTCTCCTTTCTTTATACATCTCCCTACCTCTCTCACTGTCTTTCCCTTTCAGTATTTCTGTCTCAGCACCTCTGTCCCTTTGAGCCTTCCTCTCCCACTGTCTCCCACTCTCTCTTTCAGTGTATCTCACTGTTTTCCTCACATCCTCGCAGTATCTCTTGTTCACACACACAGTAACCTTCTTTCTCACTGTTTCTTTTCCTCTTTTTGATCTTCCCCCCTCCATGTCTCTGTCTCCATCGATCTCTCTCTCTTTGTGTATCTCTCTGTTTCTACTGTCTCTGACTCTCCCTCATTGACTGTCTGTCCGTGTCCTTCACAGTGTCTTTCACTCGCACCATCTCTCTGTCACTTTAGATCTCTCACTGCCATTCTCTCTCTGTCCTTCTTTCTTGTTCTTCCCCATGTGTGTGTCTCTGTCTCCCTGCTGCCTCACTCTTCATCTCTTTGTCGCTCTTTCCCTCTCTGCCTCTCACTCTCTGTCGTTTTCTGTCTGTCACTGTCACCTCTGTCTGTCCTCCTTTCTCACTCTATCCCATTCTGCACGTCTGATTGTCTCTCTCTGTCTCTTACTCTCTGTGTTACTCCTTGCCTCTGTCTCTCCATCTCTCTCTCTCACACACCCACAAACTGTCTTTCTGTCTCGTTTTCTCTGCGTCTCCTTCTCTCACTGTTTCTCCATGCGTCTGTTTTTCTCTCTCACACTGTTTTTTGTCAGCTTGTCTCTCTCTGTCTGAAACATGTAGTTGAAGTCAGAACGGTATATTTACAAATACCAGATTTCACAAGGTGACTAGGTTCCCTACAGTGTGGAAACAAGCACTTCCGCCCAACAAGTCCACACCGACCCTTTGAAGAGTAACACACCCACATACATTTCCCACATTTACTCTGACTAATGTATCTAACACTATGGGCAATTTAGTTTGGCCAATTCACATTACCTGCATATCTTTGAATTGTGAGAGGAAACCGGAGCACCCGGAGGAACATGCAAACTCCACACAGACCGTCGACCGAGGCTCGAATGGAACTTGGGTCCCTGGCGCTGAGGCAGCAGTTCTAACCACTGAAACACTGTGCCGCCCCCGGTCCTGCTTAATGCGATGAATTCTAATTCTTCAGTAACAATATTATTTGGATGGATGGTAAATGATATTTTCCAGCTATACTGTGGGTAGGTTGGTACATACCTGCGTGATCCATACCAACAACACACAGATAAATGCCTGCAGGTCAAGGAACAACAGCTCAGTGCTAATTTAATGGGGCCTGAAATTTGTTCATTCTTATGTATCATTGAGGGGGTGATTATCTGATAATTGTGTTCCAGGAGGCATAAACCTAAGCTTGATTTGCAGTTTTGGAGTATCTGTGCTCAGAGACAGTACGGTGTCTGCAGGGGAGTGCAGTTTTCGAACCTCCGAGTTTGCAGTGCAAAAACCTCAGCTTTCACACGCTGGTGTATTCACTGGCGAGAGCAACCACCATTATCCATCCCTAACTATCTTTGGAATTAATATGGTGAACCGCGAATCACTGGCAGCAACTGTGGGAAGAAACCAGATTTAATGCTTTGAGTCTGTTTCCCCTTCATCACAACTGATAGCAGCAGAGAATAAGGGATATGTGGAGTGTGGTGTGGGGCAAGTTTAGAGTTGAGCGGATAGGTGGAGATGGAGCAGAGAGAAAGAGAGAGAGAGAGAGAGAGAGAGAGAGAGCTGTGTGTGATAATATGCGCCTTTAAGAGGGATTGGTTCTGTTCTATTTCTCTTCAAAGAGATGTGTTCTCAAGAAAAAGCAGAGTACGGAGCTTTTTTTTGTTATAGTCTGGGCCAGAACCCCTCAAAATGTTTTATGAAGGTAGCCGAGACTCTAACTTCTTCCTATTTTAAAGGCAGATGTAAAGTGGATATTCCCGGTGCAATGCAATTGGTCAAACCATGCGGCTTTAAGTAGAACAGAAGTTAATTAAACACTACAATTGAAACACGAACTAAAGAAAGCGAAATTTAAAATAAACTAACTATGGAACACATTAACAGATCCCATACAGTAACTACTAATAAGTAACTGTTCCAATACAACCTTTATTGTTTTCCGTGTTTTCTAAGTGTGGGGTAAGAATGAAGTGTCTTTTGCTTAAATCCGAATAGATTGACCAATCGAACCACATCTGCAATGCAACACCTAACACTCAGGTTAGGGTCTAGGCTATGTCCTTGAAAGTTTTTAGAGAGTTTGGACTGTTCCATAGTATACCAAATGGGCGGGCAGAAAAGAAACTGAATATGTGATAATAAATGCTAAGAATAGGAGAGAATGGGCGATGGGAGAAAGGGTGACCTTCCCATCAGCGCTGCTCCACCTTCCGATATGATCCTGGCTGACCCTTTATCACGAAGTCCCATACCTGTTTTTTTTTTCTCTCAGACCCACTGACACTTTTAGATTCTGGAAATCTACATGTTTCTTTCTTTAAAAAAAAACACAATGACTTTGCCTCCAGAGCCCTGTGTGGAGAACGTCTCCAGATGGTCACCATTGCCTGAGTGAAGACATTTCTCAGCATCCCAGTTGGAAATGGTGCCCCCTGTGTATCCTGAGACCCTGCCCCCTTTCTGTGGACTCCCAGGCCAGAGGAAACATCATCATTGCATCCTGCGTCCTTTAATTCTATACACATCAGCGAGGCATTTCACCTTCATGCATTATCCAGTGAATGCAGGCGGGCATACATCTACCAAGTTAGAAAACCACCCAACCCAACAGAACGATCCTTCCTGCAGCTAATCGCAGCAACACCCGCCCCATCTCTAACACTGACACAACGCCTCCCTGTGAGGCAACTGACCCCCTGAAGTCACAATCCTAAACCCTCAATAACCAGCAAATGCTGCAGTTCCCAGGTTTTCTCGTCATTTTCAGACTGACTTTCGACCCTTGACACTCTTTACTCTTAACGATCCCCATCGATCTCTCATCCATCAGCGATCCAATTCCTCAAACCCAGCTTCCACCTGACGTGCCTCTCTAGCCCCGCATAATATGCCACGAGAACACTTCACGCACACATTGTATATACCCCTGCTCTCTGTATCTCTGAAAATACGAGGAAGCAGAACAAGTGAGACAGAAAGGGGCATGACTAAGACTTCCACCACAGTCTTGTACAGTGATAATAAGCTCTGATTGAAAATATATTCTGCAGAATGATTGATTCAGAGATCTGTGCCTGAAATGAAGAGCTTCTTCAGGACATACGAATTAACGTTATTGCCATTTCAGTCAAGTTTTGGTTTAACAGATTGAACATTGGAATTAAAAGCACAACTTCTAAATTTGAGGACAGCTTCGAAGTATGCAACAGTAAATAAGGTGAACTTTTTAAACAAAATGTGGAAAATGGATAAACAATTATCAAATTAAGTTCAATACACATAATTCTGTGATTGCATGTTTTGTTGCATGGCATGGAGATCCAGCCCTTTTCAGTTCTGAAAATGTCAAACCAGACTCAAAACATTAACTCTGTTTCTCACTCCAGAGATTGTGTCAGACATTTAGAATTTTTTCAGAATTTATTTGGGGCTGTCCTACATCGCTTAGTCCAACTACATTCTACTCTCCATTTAATAACATTCTGCTTTCCTGCTTACCCAACGAAATGGAGAATCAACCACTTTGCCATATTTTATTCCACCTGCTAAATATCTGCCTCCCGCGAAATTCTCTCCGTGCCTTTGAAAGCAGTTTGTGTCCTCTTCGCAATTTATATTGCAAACAATATTGTGGGTGGCACGGTGGCACAGTGGTTAGCACTGCTGCCTGACAGCGCCGGAGACCCGGGTTCAATTGTGGGCGGCACGGTGGCACATTGGTTAGCACTGCTGCCTCACAGCGCTGGAGACCCGGGTTCAATTGTGGGCGGCACGGTGGCACAGTGGTTAGCACTGCTGCCTGACAGCGCTGGAGACCAGGGTTCAATTCCCGCCTCAGGCGACTGACTGTGTGGAGTTTGCACGTTCTCCCCGTGTCTGTGTGGGGTTTCCCCGGGTGCTCTGGTATCCTCCCACAGTCCAAAGATGTGGAGGTCAGGTGAATTGGCCATGCTAAATGTTAGGTCAGGGGTATGGGTGGGTTGCGCTTTGGCTGGTCGGTATGGACTTGTTGGGCTGAAGGGCCTGTTTCCACACTGTAATGTAATCTAATAATCAATATATCCATAGATTTGACTGAAAAAGGCTCTCTTCATTCATTATGTCACCGCTCTCGACTCCCTATTTCCTATTTTTTCGCTAGCTCCCTATTTCCGCTGATATACAACTCCATCAGTGTGAACTCTTGTGTCTTTCATCTCTCACAATTTTGAACATTTTTAGATACCTAAACACAATATTATCCTTCTTCCTACGAGTTCTAATCTGCAGTTATATCCTCAAAATCGTTTGAACAAATGCAATTTCCTTTCAGAAAACGATGTTGATCGACCTTGCTTATCGTGTAATATTTATAGGTGTTGTTATTCTTTATTTTCCATATCGCATACGGTTATCTTGAAAGTCCGATATTCTCGACCACTGCCTGTTCCTGAGGTATGGTGACCCCTATGGTTAACCATGACATACCGTCTGTGTCCACTGAGAGAGAGGAAACCCATGGTCCTCTGGCATTTTGTGACCTTACTTAATATTTGTGCTGTAATGGATTCCACCAGGGGAAGCCACAGGTGAGGATCTAACGGAGCTGAGAGTAGCCATTGTTATCCTATTGTTTAAGGAAGGTCACAGTGATATGTATAGTAATTGCAGGCCTGTGAGCCTCACACTGGTTGTAGAGAAACGATGGGAAAAGATTCTCAGAGACAATATCTGTCGGCATTTAGAAGCAAATGGACTTCTGAGGGATAGACTCAATTTATTTATGTGGGGAAGGTCACACTTCACGAACTTGATCGATATTTTTTAGGGGGTGAGAAAGATAATAGACAAGGGAATAAAAGTTGATGCTGTCGACATGGACTTCAGTAAAAGCTTTGATAAGGTCCCTCAAGGCAGATTGGTACAAAAGGTAAAGTCACACTGTCTCAGGGGTGAACTGGCAAGATAGAAACAGACCTTGCTTCGTTGTAGAAGAACGAGGGTTTTTGTGGATTATTCACAATTTATTTCAAAATGGTGGGTTCTGACAAGTGGAATTCCACAGGATTCAGTGGTTTGACATCTGTCGCTTGTGATCTACATAAGTGATTTGGAGGAAAACATGGCTGGGCAAATTCGTAAGTTTATGGACGACAAGGATTGGTGGTTTTGTGGACAGTGAGGATGACCTTCGGAGGAGATAGCAGGATATAAATGAGTCACTGCATGGGCAGAAAAATGGCAGGTGGAGTTGAGCTCGATCGGAGGAAAAATGTTTATGCTTTGGAGAGGGTTCAATCATAATTTACGTGAATGTTGCCTGATTTTTAGATTAGATTAGATTGCATTATGGATGGAAGGTATTATTAGGAAAGTTTGAGGCACTTGATTCTGTTTTGGTCAGAGAGAAGAAGGTTGAGAGGTGACTTAATTGAGGCATAAGAGATAATCAGAGAGATAGACAGGGTGGAGACTGACAGCCTTTATTCCTCAAATGGCGAGCACGACCGGACATCTTTAAATTGTGGAGCTATAGACATAGGACGAATGTGAGAGGTAGTTTTTTTTTTCCTGAGAGAGTAGAAAGGCTGTGGAACGCACTACTTGCAACAGCAACTGACCCGCCAGGGTTAAGGGCATTTAAATGGTCATTTGGAAAACGTACGGATGAATTTGTTATTGTGTAATGGAGATGTGATTTACTTTTGTTCTGGAGGTCGGCGCAACGAGGGCCGAAGGGTCCGTGCTGTGTTGCAATTTTCTATGTGTTATGTTCATTATCACGGAGACTGGGTTTGCTTTTTGGGGTGACCTGTCAGATAATAGGACATGAATGGCATGGATCGAATAGTGAGTAGGAGACCTTTTTCCCAGGGTGGAGGAGTCAGTACTAAGGGAAACATGCGTAGTGGGCGTGCATTTTAAAAGAGGCAAACATTTCACACAAAGTGATGAGTGCCGAGAGCGCTCTCTGAAAGAGTTGGTGGAAGCAGACACAATGGCAGTATTCAAGACGTACCTGGTCGAAAACAAGAATTGGATCGGAGGTTGAGGGTCATGGTTCCTCTAAGTGAAGACAATTCATTGGTGACGGGCAATATGTGTCAAGACAGGCTTGTCCGGCCGATAGGCCTGTTGTTGTGCGATAACAGTCGTTACTCTTTGTTCTATTTTAGGCATCATATTTCCTAACTTGCATAAATCTTCCAAATTTCTATTCTTCTCCTTTTTGTGAATTGCCCTATTTGCAGATTTCCATCAGCGAAAACAATTCCTGAACCGCAATGAAATTGCCACTATTGTACCCATTATCACTGCAGTAATTATATTTAAAACGTTCAGATCTAATCAGTCAGATCCGAGTGAATGTCAGACTTTAAACTCATTTGCTTTCTGAGTAATTGTTCCTTCAGTGATCAAGGTAATTCCCTCCCTTTACTTCTTGATTCTGAATCTTTTTGTTTTGTTGTTTTTAACATGAAACTGGATATTTGTTCAAACTCCCTGCTATTTTTGTCTTTTCCATTATTCATGGGCAATTCTCACCATCGAAATAATCAATATTTCAGCTAGCTTCTTCCTTTAAATAAGGATTAACTTCCTTGCTTTCACTTTCTTTTTTTATTTGTCATTAACATTCATATTCTTGTTCTCTTCTTCAATATTTGTCATTTGTCAGTTCCTATTTTTTAATCTCCTAATCGATGTTTGCACAGACGATGATTAATTTCTTTCGACGAGACGTGAATTTGATATTTAGCCATAAGTGGTACATTCTTCTCTTACAATCTACACCATTGAATAGTTCCTTGATAAGAATACCTAAATATTACCTTAACTGTATCCCACTGTTTATCCAGTCTCTTACCTCACCTTTTTTTTCCATCTCCCACTGCGGTAAACGCTGACATCACCTTCTTGTGCTTGATCTTCTTTCAGTTTCAGGCACTAGCTTGATATCCAAGATATTCTATTTTACATTGCATATGAAATTCCGGAAAGCTGTAACCACTTTTGTTGAAGGAATCATTTACTGGATTATTATTGATGATCCTGTCTCGTTTCATGCATACCAGGACGAAAATAACTTGTTCTCCAGTTGATCCTACAACGTATTCTTCGAAAAACTCTTATAATTACACCCCATGAATTCAACCACAAGGTTGTATGTGTCAATTTGATTCATCCAATCAACATGAAATTTAAAATTGTAATGACTTCTTCGATACCTTTCTTACAAAATCCCACTATTCCTTGGTTTGTGCTCTCCATCTACGCTCTTAAGAAACGCAGGAATAAGACCCAACAGAGACTTATTTTCCTTTCTCATCACCACACACAGTCATCCAGAAAACCATTTCTAACTATTTCACTGATATCCGATGGTTTTAAACATGAAACAATGCAGCAAATATACTAGCCCTTCAGACCACCATGGTTGCGCCGACCATGATGCATTTCTAATTTAATCTCATCTGATTTCACATGTTCTGTGACCCTCCATATCCTGCCTGTTCATGTGTCTGTCCCTATTTCTCTTAACTTCGACATTGCATCTACTTCGAGCACCTCAACTGGCAGCATTTTCCAGGCATGTGCCAGCCTCTGTGTAAAAAAAAACACAAATGCTTGCCTCTCGTTTCAACTTTCCCTTTTCACATTGAAGCTTATCAAACGAGCTGGCCAAATTCCCTCTGCCTTGTTCGTTTACTTCATAAACATGAAGGATTCTTGAATACTCAGTTGAATGATCCCTTCCGTGACCATTTTGGAACCACTCGTCTGAAACAACTTTCATGTCATACACATTGTTTTGTGACTTTATACATCAACATTTTAAAAATGCTGCACACATTCAATTTCGGAATTCTATCATTAATTCTATCTTTTTACTGAGGACATACGAGTTTTTTCAGTTTGATTTTTTTTCCTGTATCTTTCCATTTTGATTGCATTGGTTCAATTTCTTCCTTCCCTTTCAACTCGCGATTTACATGTCGTCTTCAGATTTTTTTTTTTGCATTGTCTAAAGTGACAGAAGATAACGATATAAAACATGTCCACCTGTTCTTTATTTCCTGCTGCTGATCCGACAGTCATACCTTCTGAGGACTCATTGCTCAATGTAAGGTTGAATGCAATGTAATCATTACGACATGAGCTGTTGACTGATTAAACCTGTGGACCGTGAGTCAAATAATTTTCATCACAAGAAGGCAATTTATGAAAAAGTATGATTTCATTTTACCGTGTTCTTTCCAATAATTGGTTTTAAATTTAAAACGTCATTAAGTTGATCAATCTAGTTCTGGAAGATTCCAATCCACTGACGATGCCTCATGAAGGTGAATTACATTAAACTTTCAGCATTGGATGAATTGTTGGAATTTTATTGTTTGTATTATTTGTACAATTTATTTTGTTCCTTCTCAGAATAAGGAAACAGCTAACTTGAAAATTACCCACTCCCTGTCTAAGGCCCACTGGTTTTGCCTATTAGGTTGTCCATCATGAACTTCTGGCTCTTTCTGGGCAGTGTGGCGGTATCTATTCTGGCTGCAGCCTCAACAGGCACATTTGATTCGAAATTGGATGAAGACTGGAAAAATTGGAAATCACAACATGGGAACCAGTACACCAAGGTAAAAGGAGAGTCTGTAATGTTAAGCTCACTCAGAATAGGAATGGTCTGCACACAATTGGCAGAGATTGAGAATATGTAGCTACAGCAAATGAGAGGTATCTGTTGAGTGAAGTGACATTAAGAAAATACTGATCTTGAAATTCAATGGGTATTCTCCAAGTTTCAAACTTCATTAGACCAAACACAAAGTGAATCAGTAGCGAATTGGTGTATCTTAATTTACTAGGATCCCGCTGCAGTCCTGTTGGATTTACTACAAAGACCAAAAACCTGCCTCGAGAAGATTAAGATCCATTCATGGTGTTGAAGAGGCAATTGTAAGTGGGCAACTTGGAGACAGAGGGATGGGGAAGCCGTCTGATCATCCCAAGCGGCCCATTCAATGAAGCGTCTCTTTGCCGACACTGCCTTTACTATGCTGGCAGCTTAAGGCAGGTCTCTCACACAACAGGTTAAGAAGGTATATACATGCACAGTAATTGCCCATGTATTGACCTCGGTGTTTTTGCAAGTACGTGGCTTATTGAATTCCCCGCCTGCCACTGGCGTAATCTTACTTCAGACAGGGACAGGTGGTAGTACAGAGAACGTATCTATTGTCAACGTCATTCATGACGGTCGATTAAACCATCCTCTTGTTCAGCTATTTTATTCTTAATTCACTTTCAGCATGAATCTCTCAGACTGGCAGCTCGACAGGCTTTGCTACGGGTGCGTTATTTTGAGTGGGGTGAGGGGAACCTGATTAATAATTTTCAGATCTGGGTGGGAGGATGGACCCTGACAGCAAAATGTTATTTCAGGTTTCACAAGCGGATTTTTAATGCTTCTGTATAATTTTATAAATGAAAGATGCTGCAGCCTGATTATATTAATCTCTTTATTCAGGATGAGGAGAGCTACAGGAGAATGATATGGGAGGACAATATAAGATACATCGAACAACACAACATCGAACACTCATTGGGAAAACGCACATCTAAAGTGGGAATGAACAAATTTGCAGCTCTGGTGTGTATAGGATGTATCGCCTGAGATCTATTTGATGCTGGTCATTGTGAAATTGTGAAGCTATATAATTGTGAAGTTATATTCAGCTACAGGAGCAGCACTTGGACATTTGGTCCTCCAAGCTGACTCACTCATTCAGTACACTCAATGAAGGATATCACTTTACTCCAAATTGTTGATTCCTTCCTTCTCATTCTAGGTTTCCATAACCCGTAACTCCTCTGGAAATCATAAACATCTCTCTCAAGTTTGTATGTATTCAATGACTCAAGTCTCCATTTCTCTCTGCGGAAGAGAACTCTAATGACTAACAATCCCCTGATTCGATAATTTCTGCTCACTTGCACGATCAGATTCTGTACAACTAAATTGCATTAAACAACACTGGCTGGCTTGAGCTCCCTCTATGGACCGCAGTCACACTATGGATACACCTCTATGTTGTTGAGTCTTCACAGACGGTGTCCATTATGACGTCTGGAAGCAGGAGTTGCATTCTGTACTGTGGAAGCTGCTCCCTTCGGCAACAATATTCGTTTTGAGTCTGCTGCATCTCTGGCTCCGCCCTATCTGTCGCTGACTGAACTTTATCCCACAGCAGTTAAACTAGCCTGCATTCCAAACAAATTGAAGTACATGATCCTGCTCTCTGTATTATTGCTCCTCAGGACAGTTGGTCATTTCCCCTATTCTTGGCATCTCAAAAAAAATGTGACTAATGACATCAGCATTACACCAGCATTCCATGAATTGAAAATAAATTAATTGAATTGAATTGGATTGAATTGAACTGAGCTGAACTGAGCTGAACTGAACTGAACTGAATTGAATTGAAGCGAATTGAAATTAATGTGACGTGTACTGAGGCACAGTGAAAAGTTTTGTCTTGCGAACAATACAGGCAGATCACAGAGTTAAGTCGCATAGATAAGTAAATAATAGCGACAATGTCTACGCCAGGCCTTGGTTCTGTACTCACCTTTCCCATCAAGAAAATCATCGTCTCACCATTAGCCCTGTCAATCCCCCTCGAGTCTTATTTGTTTCAGTATGATCAGCACTCATTCTCCTCAACTTTATTGTGGAGTGGGCCCAGTCTGTCAAAATGTTTCTCTTGTGATAACCCTCTTCTTCGTAGGAATAGTTCTGATTAACCTGCTTCATATTTCCTTCCAAATATTCCTCCGTAACGAGTGAAATCAATGCTCATCACAGTGCCTTCTGTGTTTGTCCAATCGCAACAAGACTTCCCCACTTTGATTCTGTCTTTGCTCTGCATTAAAGACAAATATTTGTTTTGCCTCTTTAATAACTTGCTGGATCTATGTGCACACAAATGTTAATAAGTGAACAAAGAGCCAAAACGTTGTTTTACCACAGGAAAGCCGATATATTGTGTGCACTTGGAATTTTAAAATACATGTCCTGCAGTGCCACATCAGCTGTTGCTAAACAAAATAACAGCTTATGGTTTACTGCGTAACATATTGGCATTGGTAGAGGATTTGTTCGCTAAAAAAGAAACAGAGAATGGGATGGTAGAAAGTGAAGACAGAAATAATCCTATTTTTCTTCTGGGATGGAGGGGAACAACTGCACCAAAGATTGTCTAGCGAGTAAAGACTAATCAGGTTGGGACTTTACTGAATGGGGTTTATAAGAATGATAGGTGATCCCTTTGAAATTTATATGTTCTCACTGGGTTTGACAGGGTGAGTGCATCGATGATGATAACGCGAATAAGAGAGGCTCGGAATTGACATCATCGAATCACAATAACAGCGTTTTGAATCGAGGTGTGGAGGAATGCCTTCTCCCTGAGGCCTGAATGTCTTTGCAGGAAGATAGGATAGTGAAGAAAGCGTTTTTTTATGGTCCCCTGTATTTGTCATGTTATTGAATACAGGTGTTGGGATGTCATGTTGCTGTTGTAGAGGACATTGGTTAGGCCACTGTTGGCATATTGCGTGCAAGTCTGGTCTCAATCCACTCGGAAAGATGTTGTGAAACTTGAAAGGGTTCAGAAAAGATTTATAAGTATTTTGGCAGTACTGAGGAATTGAGCAATAGGAAGAGGCTGAACAAGTTGAGGTTGTGTTCTCTGCAGCGTAAGAGGGTAAGGAGTGACCTTATGCAGGTTTACAAAATTATGAGGTGCATGCATAGGATAATTAGACAAAGTATTTCTTTTCCCTGGGATCGGGAATCCAGAACTAGAGGGCATAGGTTAAGGGTGAGAGGGAAATGACAAAAAAGAGACCTAAGGGGCAACGTTTTCACAAAGTGGGTGGTACATGAATGGATCAAACTTCCAGACCATATGGTGGAGGCTGGCACAATTGCAACATTTGAAGGGCATTTGCAATGTGTATATGAATAGGAAGGGTTTGGAGTGATACGGGTTGGGTGCTGGCAGGTGTGACGAGTTTGGGTTGGGATATCTGGTCAGCATGGACAGGTTGGACCGAAGGGTCTGTTTCCATACTGTACATCTCTATGACACTAGGCCTCTCTGTATGCCTAATCTGAGAGAGATTCTTAAGCGGTAGGGGAATCAAGTGTTACAATGAAAATGAAGGAACTGGAACATGGGCAATTTTCAGTCAATCATAATGGAGCAAGGTGGAGGGGGACACCAGTCTACTCATGTTGCTACTTCCTATGTTCTTATGGGTGAGGAAACAATTGCGCAAACTGAGTAAGACAGCTAAAATGCCTGTCAACGACATTGAGAGGAGTCCTTAGCTAAGGATAAACACCCCGGTGGGTGGTGACACCAATGAACATGCAGTACAGGTGGATAGCCTGGAAAATGGAATGGAATCTTTGCAGATAGCAGGGTGTGAGGAGACGTAGTTCAACGTAACTGTGGGAGACAGTAGATGGTCTAGCCCTTAAATGGAAACATTAAAATCAAGAAAGGAAAGGAAGATTTTCAGAGATTCCAGGTGAAGTTGGGACAAGGGTTGAAATTCGAAGTAAAATTGATTACTATTTCTAATTCTGGGTGAGAGTAGGAAGCAACAATCAATGGATCAGAGACAGAACTTTGACAGAGGTCAGAGTAGGACTGGAACAAGGCGTGCTCCATATCGCCTGCAAAAAGGCAGCCGCAACTCGGACTTTTGCATGGACCAAGGGCCCAGGTTATTACTCAGAGGATGGGACATATTCAATCCCCTTTCAAACCGACATGTACCCCTCCCTCCCCATCAAAAAGAGACACCAGATGATTCAATACCAGTCTGCAATCTCAGT
Organism: Chiloscyllium plagiosum; assembly: GCF_037043375.1. NCBI lineage: Eukaryota > Metazoa > Chordata > Chondrichthyes > Orectolobiformes > Hemiscylliidae > Chiloscyllium > Chiloscyllium plagiosum. Next base: position 23,963,724 of record NW_028270190.1, read on the forward strand.
TTGATATGCAGACAGCCACAGTTCCGGATGATAAGTTATGTGATGATGGATAGCATCAAATCTGGTCCTTTTCTAACCATTCCAATCCAGTATCTTCATGAAAATGAACAATCTGAGTTTCGCATCTAAATCTAATGGTCCAAGGGGCATGAGGCCAACTCAAGACCAACGTCTTATCCAGAAATCAGGTCAGGCCGGTGATGAAATTTGAAATCCTCCTGATTGGGAAGGTTCATCTCAAACACCAATAAATCCCACCAATCTGAAGTGACTTAACCTATCCTTCCATGATGAAATTGACCTGTCAGGTTTTAATGATCAGAGAAGACTGATTCTTGCAAAATGAAACACATTATAAAGCCCCTGCCATTTTGGTAATTGAACGATCGAGCACAGATATTTGAGCTGCTCGAGGATTTTCACACAGCTTTATATTGGATTGGGACGAAATGGATGGCCACTTATTTGCCTGCTACTCATTTATTCAGTCAAAGATTAAACACGAGTAGCGAGTGCCCTCATTGCTTTCCCCGCACTTAATGCTAAAGTCAGTGAATATGTAGAATGTAGCTCTCTTACGTTATTGACACTTCTCCTACATAATCACCACTAAAAGTCAATCATTTCACCAATGTGTTTGAATTTTCAGACCAATGAAGAGTTCAATAAGCTCATGAATGGACCTCTCCGAATCGAAGCTGTCAACATGACTGAAATTGAAACTGATAAAAGAGATGAAAGTAGTGAATCTGAAGAAAGTCACATTGAATTGAGAACTGCAACTGTTGACTGGCGGAGAGAAGGATTAGTTACTCCAGTGAAAAACCAGGTAAAAATCAGAAAAAGCTCTCAAGTTTATTAAGTGCAGACATTAACTTCTCAACAGGATTGGACGTTGTTATCAGCTTGTAGGAATTGTTAGGAAAGGCTACGTTTCGGTAGATCATTTTTAATCTAAATTGCTTCTCCTGCTTTCTTGTTGCATTTGTTTCCTGGTATTGGTATGGTCAGGCAAGGGAGCATGGTATATGTATCAATTGTAATGTTCGTGCTTTTACTCATAATATCTAGAGAATTTTTACTTCAAAATCAAATTCAATGGTTAGATTAAATTGTAAAATTGAAGTCTACAGGTACAATTCCGATGTAAGAAATATAAGCTCAGATGTAAATTGGCACAACTCAACAATGGTAATGTTGCAGGCTGCAGTGCCAAGCTTCCTTGTGATACCATGTCCAGTCTTATTCAAAGAATATTCGATCATATGCTCGATACCGCAACTTTTAAAACCACATTCACAGTTCACTTCTGTTGGGCCTTGTAGCTCTCTCAATCATTCTTTCAAACTGGGCAAGGCTGATCGACAGGAGAGCAGAGCCTGCTGGTAAGTATATGAAGTATTGTGTACAAATGGGAGTTGTAAAAGATCGTATTATACTGTAATTCACTAAATGTCAGTTGCATTGAATGTTTGGGAGGGATACCGCCACGAGGCTCAGTGAGATTTCTCACTACCGTTATCATTAGCTATGTCAATGCAGCTATAACATCCCGCATATCCGCTCCGAGTCTAATCTTCCCACACATTCTTCCCGGAACAATTCAATAGATTCCTGATTAGCGCCCGATATCCTGGGAGCTGGGCCATTCTGAAAAAGCTGCTGTGAACCCACATGAGCACGAGCATGGTAACCTTGCCCTGCTCAGATAGGAATGCTTTCGAACATGCCAGAGAATGGTACAGAAAAACAACCAACATTGCCATAAAAATGCTATGTGTCAGAATCGCTGTGACCACTCACCTTCCCCCTCCGACACACTCTATCCCAGCCCCAGCACCCCCTCCTACCCAGATTCATGCTGTCACTGACGTCTTCCTCATCTTCAAAACCAACATCACATCGGCTTTGCCACTTCACTACCTCGGAATACCTCCCGCATGTACCAACACCAACAGCCATGCAAAACTTAAATCTCTCACTCAATCCTTCCCTTTCTGGCATTCCAGGAGATGAGAGAACACTGGAGGGCAGAAAGCTCTTCGATTGGTGGAGAGGTGTCTGACACCAGATTCCTCAACCTGTGAGGAGTGATTCCTGTTTCTCACAAGAAAACATGATACACTCACATTCCACTGAGCGAGTAAATACCACTCATCACTCCTTTGTTAGCGCTCTGTCAGTCTCATTAATTCTTCAGTGTCTCTTTGCATTGGTCCCTGAAACTTCTGTCTCTCGTGTTCTGTCGGTTCCGTCAGCATCTACTCTCGCTCCGCAGGGAAAGAAGACACCTCCTCGTTCTCTGAGCATGAAAGTATTGCGGCCTCAGAGGAAATATCAGTAAGGCTGCGTCCAGCACACACCCTCAGCTCCCTGGGAATGTGAGCTGTTGAGGGTGTGGGAGCACAGTTTGGTAAGCCCCTCACTGTGTCATTTCCCACAGCACTCGGAGGGCTGCCAGCGACCCGGAACGGGCAGAAGAGACCGTGGTGTCGGCAAACATCGACATTTACCAGGGAACAGCAGATGCAGCAGACAGAGATGTACACTTGAAAGACGACAGGGATGCAGATACACTGTAGCAACCCAGATATCCCAATCAATGAATCATCTAACCTCCAAAGACAGTTTGGCAGTTGCCATGGAGAAGCAGACCCAGCACCCGTACAGTCTGCTGGCTATGGCCACAAAGCTGTACCCCATCGCCCACTGCTCCACAGGCCTGTAGTCGAGGTGCCACTTTCTAATCACAAGTAATAGGGACAGTGCCCTGCTGGAGGAGGAAGCACACACAGGTCTCTCCGAAGACCCAGACTCAAGATATCATAGAAGTGGCTGAGTCTCCACCTGCAAACTGCTGCCCAGTTCTTCTCAGCATTGCCAGAGCTCCCTCACCCCCGCCAGACAGAAATGCTGCGAGGCTGACTGAACAAACCACTGCAGGGCTAACAGGCAGCAACAAGGAGTCCGATCCTTCCTGCTCAACCCAGTAACCTGTATTCATTAAATCTGAGACAATGAAGGAAAGGGAGGTTTCGTGGCAAGCGTGACAAACCTCGTACGTTATTTGATCCTTTTCGATAAGTGGTATCAGCTTGACCTTCCACTTGGCTGTTTCTCTCTCGGTGGAGAGAAGGCTTAATATAACTGCAGCACCATGATGCCGAATGACATGGTTACATCGGATCAATGTGTGTACTGAGAGCCTGGTGTCGCATGTTGAAGGTAGAGGAACAAGGTTTGCAGAGGTAAGGATGTGCTGCTAACACCGTCACACCTCATCCAACAACTTTATGGAATCCCTTCCCATCCAAGATTCATTTTATTCACCATTGCATCTAGTGTTATCACCCATCCTCGCTCACAACTGCAATCTCCCAGACTTCTCAACGCACAGCCCTCAGAAGTGAAGAATTTCAAACTCTTCTTCCTGTGACAACAGTTCCCAATCCCCGAACTGGTAACTGGTCACTTTGGAGTTGAAACCAAGTCTCTGGATTGCATACGCAAAGACAACTCCCCCCGCACCCCCGCCCCCGCACCAGACTATGGTCGATCCCTGGACTGTGGACAAACAAATGCCAGATGCCAAAGTTCATGGGCAAGGCCCACACAACAGGAGCCTGTGCATCTTGCCCTGAGATGCTATTTGGTCTGATCGAACACCATGGTCGTTTGTAACAAATCGGAAACAGCGTTCATCCTGTCCCTCTCTGAGAGCCATGCCATGTTCCCTAGATAGCCAATGCATTTTGTGAATTTGTCAAGAGGGGAAATTGAATAATGGGACAAGTTTTGCTAGTAAGGATACTTTACATCATCAAATAATCCTCTTACATGTCAATGCTTCAAGTTGTTAGTCACTGCTGTAGAAATCAGATCAGTCCTCTTGGGAATAACCCTAAGGACGCTGCTTGGCCTAAACACTGTCCCCGCCAGGAACTCAGCTCCAGTGTGGACCAGCTAGCGGGAAATTCTCCGACATCTTCAAACTCTCTCTTCTACAAGCTGAAGTCACAACCTGCTTCAAGAAGACCACCATCATCTTCGTAAGTGAGGAAACAAAACTCATGCATTGTTCCTTAATGACGACCGACCAGTGGCCTGAGCACAATAATCATGAAGTGCTTCGAGAAGCTGGTGAGGGTCCACATCAACTCCATTCTCCCAGCCTGCCTCGGTCACTTAAAATTTGCCTTTTAAAGTAACAGGTCCACAGTGGGTGAAATATCTCTCGCCCTGCACCCCTTGAACATCTGGAAAAGGACACTTTTGTCAGACTCCTGCTCATTGACTACCCCTCTGCCTTCAACACTCTTATCCTCTCTACATTGAACTCAAAACCCTGTGACATTGGTCATGATTTTATCCTCTTCAACTGGATCCGCAGCTGTCTGACCCACAGATACCAGTCATTGAAGATAGGCATCTGCCCCTTCTCCCGAATAACCTTCACCACTTGCGTCCCCCAAATAATGAGTGCTCAACCAGTTACTGTACTCCCTTTACACCCACGAATCCCGAACGAACACCATCTATACATTCACTGACGACAGCACTGTAACAGGAGGGAAATTTGACAACGATTAATGAAAAGACAGAAGGGAGATAGAGAGATCCTTGACGTGGTGCAATGAGAATAGCATTTCTCTCTCTCAATTTTGGTAAAATGTAATAGCACATAATTGACTTCAGAAGGAAAGGAGAACAACACGCTTCCATCTCCATCAATGGGAATGAGGTTGAGAGAATGGAAAATGTCAAATTTCCTAGACTGACCATAATGGACAATCTTTCCGGGAAATACCATATGTTTGTGCCGTTGGAAAATATACAACAACGCCACTTCTTCCTCAGAGAGCTCAGGAATTTTGGCATGTGCATAAGGACCCTCACTAACTTCGACAGTTGCACCTTTGAGCGCATACTGTCTGGGTCCGGAAGGCCATGTATGGCAATTGCGAAGCTCTGGATCATAACAAACTACTAAAGGTTGTGTGCGCAGCCCAGGCCATTATGGAATCGAATACTCTATTAATGAACTCCACTTACACATCTCGCTGCCACGAAATTGCAGGCAACATCACCAAGGACCTAACTCACCCCGGTAATGTACTCCTTACATGCATTCCGTCAGGTAGAAGACACTGAAGCTTGAACACATCCACCAGCAGGTGCAGGAACAGCTTTTCCCCAGCTGTTATTGGACGGTTATGAGACTCTCTTGTTCAAATCATACTGATCTTGCTGACATTGAATTTGCCTTGTGCGCACTCTCTGCAATGTACCATTTTCCAAGTCTTTTTTGATCTCTTCATCCTCGTATACTTCATCCTCGCATCCTCGTGCCTATATTGCTCATAAACAAAGGGTTTCACTGTTGTTCGCGACACGTGACAATGCATAAATCGAATCAAATCCGAACCTAGGCACACCGATATTCACAGATTCTGTGTAATTCTGAGAAACTTGAACAAACATTTAGACTAAGAACATTAGTGTGAGACTGTGTTCCATATCAATGTAGATGCAAACTGGATATCGTTTTTAGATCAATATGATTTAATGTGGTTATGTTTCTGTCAACACTAGGGTCAATGTCATTCTGACTGGGCTTTCAGTGCAACTGGTGCCATAGAAGGACAGTGGGCAAAAAGGCATGGAAAACTGGTTTCTCTCAGTGAACAGAATCTGATTGATTGTAGTAAAGGACCTATTGGATGCATTGGTTCAACCGCATTGGACGCCTTTGTTCTGGTGATTCAACTTCAAGGCATCAACTCTGCTGAAACTTACCCTTACATAGGAAAGGTAAATCCCCAAGACTTCTAGTAAGGTTGTGGTGGAGTCGGGATTCATTCTCATTTCGTTTTATTTTATTTCTTCTCTCCTGTCTGCGTTCGCTTGTAAATTTTCTTGGGTTTTTAATTTAATTACCTCTTGGTGAAGAGCAGCGAAATCTGTGAGTGTGTCGAGCAGAATGGACTCACAACGGAGATAGCCGAGAGAGTTTTGGTTCCTGATGGCTCCTGTCCTGACGCTAATTCATGGCTGCTCAGGCGGTGATGAGTCTACGTCCCTGGTAGTGTCCATATTCAGTACAGTTTCGTGCAGGCAACAGATGAGCTCTGTTTTTGTTCATGATAATATCTGTATGTATCATAGATTCACAAAATTAGCTGTGGAGGTGAGTCCAGGATTTTGGCAGCATGAGCATCCAGCACAGATTCATGGAGGTAGGGTGCAAGTGGGTCAGTTTTCTGTCAGTGTCTGTATCCAGCAGAGGTTCATGGAGGCAAAGCGGAGGTGAGTTTTGTTTCCTATCAGTATATGTATCCAGCTCTGATTCAAGGAGGCAGATTCGTGGGCGGCACGGTGGCACAGTGGTTAGCACTGCTGCCTCACTGCTGCCAGAGACCCGGGTTCAATTCCCGCCTCAGGCGACTGACTGTGTGGAGTTTGCACGTTCTCCCCGTGTCTGCGTGGGTTTCCTCCGGATGCTCCGGTTTCCTCCCACAGTCCAAAGATGTGCAGGGTCAGGTGAATTGGCCATGCTAAATTGCCCGTAGTGTTAGGTAAGGGGTAAATGTAGGGTTATGGGTGGGTTTCGCTTCGGCGGGTCGGTGTGGACTTGTTGGGCCGAAGGGCCTGTTTCCACACTGTAATCTAATCTAATCTAATCTAATCTAATCTAATCTAATCTAATCTAAAAAAAAGGTGAGTTTGGTTTCCTGTCATTACTGCATCCATCATAGATTAATTGAGGCAGAGTGAAGATTAGTTTGGGTTCTGGCAGTATCGCTATCCAGCGCAGATTCATGGAGAGAGGGGAAAGGTTTTTTCGGGTTCCTGTCATGATCTGTATCAAGCACAGATTCATGGAGATTTGGAAAAGGTGAGTTTGGGTTCCTGTCAGTGCATGTCGCCATCACAGATTCATGGAGATAGCAATGGAGCTTCGGCCCAGTACAAGAACCGGCAGCAACTGCAGTGACTGCATCAGTAAGCGATATCTAAAGCAGCCTCGTGGGAACAACAGAATCGAGTTTGGACCAATGTCATGCCCAGCAGCATCAGTGGCATTTACTTTGCTGAGGTACATCAAGACCTCTTTGTGACCAAGGCATCAGCGGAGTCAAGATGCTACCAAAGATTGGGCGACATTCATTCCGACGGTGAGAGAGAACGGGACACATGCCTGACCAGCATGTTCATGATGGAGCACTTAGCAAGGACTATATAATCTTTCAGCACTCCCAGTCATCTCAACCTTATCTTGGAATGCTCTCCTACATCTTGACACAACACCTCGTACCCTCAGACAATCGGTCTGAGGAGTTAAGAGTACTTCCATTTCTGTGAATTAATGTTCACCATTCCCACAGTTCAAAGATGTGGTGGTTAGGGGATTGTCTATGTTAAGCTAACCATAGTGCGCAGGGAATTATAGGTTAGGTATGCAAGCCATGGGAGACGCAGGATTACTAGGAAAAGGTAGGGCCGAATGGGCACTTTCTACACTCTGAGGATTCTCTGATACTGTGAGTTAGTATGTGGATGTGACGTTCAGCTGAATGAACGTAACATTGAGCATGTTCTGTCCTTCAGACGGGTACGTGCACCATCCACTATAACAGTAACGTACTAACACTGCGAAGTACAGATCTGAAGAGTCAGGAATAAAGATAATTATTTTAGTCTGTCTGCTTCTCCCATATGCCCCATCGGGCTGGTCAGTCACTCTAATATAAGTTGCAATTTTACATGAAAAGGAACAACTTACGTTTGGAGTGTGAGCTATAAGAAGTTATAAACGTTTGATGAGAAATCTTCGAATTATGTGCTCAAGTCGTTGGTAGGTCTGTGTGTAAATATGGTCCTTTGTTAAGAGAGGTGTTTACTCTTTAGGAATGTCATTTACCGTGCAACTTGCTGGGTTGACATTTGGCACATTGTGTGTAATTAAGAAACTTGGCTTGAATCTTTACTCAGGAGACTTTTTTTTGTGTAAGTGGCTTTACGGTTGATGTTGTTCCTCCAGAAGCTGTTGTTGTCTTTCTACACGTCACAATTGCCCCGAGTATTGGATTTGATTGGGATCAGCCTCTTGCTTGCAAATCCCAGCTCTTTGTCTCAGTGCCACACAGTTTCAGCTTGTTCTTCAGTTCATTCTTCAAGTCCTTACCCCAGCTCTTCCACACTCTCATGTCTGGATTATTGTAGATGACTTGTGCGTTATTATCCAGGACAGCTGTTGCTTTTGTTTTGGGTTTGTGTCAACATTATTTACTTGTTCCTGTGGTAATCTGAGGCCACGCAGAGTTTAAGTTCATTGTCTGCCCATCCACTCTGCTCTCCAAAATCCAGCGTTTCATTGGCCAAATAGACAACTGAATGAAAGAAACACTCTCTTCATGTGACAGGCGTACGTGATCTGGTGACTGGGCATCACTCTAAACTAAACCTATTCTCTGGCTATGTTTTATGGAGGTGATGGCCTCTCACTCACTGGCTGGCGAGTCAACATGAACAGAGTCTCCTCTTTTCATGAAGCCCCAGTGTACGTATTGTCACTCGGGCACGAAGCTGGACAAGAGAAGGGCTCTGCACAAATGATAGCCCCAAGGAGTGGTCATTACCAGCCAGAGGCCAGTGGCCCTGCTCAACAGGAATGCAGTAACATTCAGTACAACAACAATCTGAGGGCTGGTATTGAGCTTGGGTAACAGACCAACAGTAAGTGATTGAGTGAGGAGGGGAGGTGACGATCACAACACAGCTTTGTGTAGGGGTGTGTTTGGCTCGGGTGGGGTGTGGTGCAGTAAGGTCACATATCAGCAGGTGTATTCTTCCTCAACTGGTACTTGATATTTCCCGACTCCTAAATCTACAAACAATGCTGAACACATTTGCATATCGTTGTCCTCTCCTCTCATGTTGAGCACCTTCCTCACCCCTGAATGAATTATATTGGCATTGGGATCAGAACTGCTCAGTATTATAAATTGCCAATTTGGCAACCTCAGTTTGGGGTCCAGCACGAATACTCGGCTTGTGATTCATTAAACCTTTAGTCCCTAATTTACAGTCCACAGTTGGGGAAACGAAATGATCTCAAGAGTTACAGTGTGAATGACACCCCTTTCCATCAAGAAAATCTGGAGTGAATGGGAATTGGAAGAAAAGGTTCCTTTAGTTGTAATTATATCGAACACACTGGAAGGTGTTTGCAGTTATTTGATATCTTTCTGCTCAGGCCATGTCGATCGGAGTTCCTCAGTGTAGCCTTCTTGGTACAGCCATCTTCAGCTGCTTCGTCACTGGCCTTCTATCCAAAAGGTACGCAGAGGGAAAATCTACACGATTGTCAGCACCATTTGAATTCATCACATTTTGATGAAATCTGTGTCCAATGCGGCAAAGTGTGGACAATATCTCCACTTGCGAAGATAAATGACAAATAACATTCTCACCAGACAAGTGCCAGACAATGACATAATCCAACATGGGAGAGAATTTAACCATTACTGAATCGCACACTATCAACATCTCTGAAGCCTTTCCATCAACTAAACAAAAACCAAGGATATGGTGAAATACTTGCACTTCCCTGGATGACTGCAGCTCCGACAACAAAGAAAGAAAGTTATTTTATTGGTTGTCTGCTATAGCCATTGGACAGATTGGGCAGTAGATCTTGGAAACGAGCGGATAGAACAGAATTGCTGATAAGGGTGATTTGAAATTCCCCAATATTAATTGGAACATCCGTGGTGCAGATTATCTGGATGGAAATGATTTTGTTAGGTGTTTCCAGGAAGTATTCCTGACGCAAGAAGTCCATATGCCGACTGGGGAGGCCATATTGGATTTGGTGTGAGGCAATTCGCAGGCCAGGTGTCAGATATCTCGGTGGCGAGCATTTTGGTGACAGAGAGCATAAATGCCTCAACTTTGCGGTCGTCATGGAGAGGAATAGGAACTGACTGGATGAGAGGGATATTTTTCTGGGGACGGGATGTTTTACTGCTCTTAGACAGGACCTGTGGAGTGTAAATTAAGAATAATTGCTTTACGGAAATGCACAACAGAAATGTGGAGCATCTTTTTGCTGTCTTGAATAACTTTGTCCCAATGAGACCGGTGTGGAATTGGAAAGAAAAGGAGCCCTGGATGGTAAGAGCAGAAGAGTGGGATCTGGCGCAAATTTTGAAGATTCCAGGGTTGAAAGGAAAGAACTCAAAAATGGATTGAGGAAAGCTGGTTGGTGCATGAAAAAGTTGAAACTTTATTGCTGGAACAGCACAGCAGGTCAGGCAGCATCCAGGGAACAGGAGATTCGACGTTTCGGGCACAGGCCCTTCTTCAGGAATGAGCAGAGAGTGTTCAGCAGGAGAAGATAAAAGGTAGGGAGGAGGGACTTGGAGGAGGGGAGTTGGAAATGTGATAGGTGGAAAGAGGTCAAGGTGAGGGTGATAGGTCGGAGTAGGGTGGAGGCGGAGAGGTCAAGAAGAAGACTGCAGGTCAGGAAGGCGGTGCCGGGCTGGAAGGATCCGGCTGAGACAAGGTGGGGGGAGGGGGGATGAAGAAACTTGTGAAGTCCAAGTTCATCCCCTGCGGTTGGAGGGTTCCCAGTCGGAAGATAAGACGCTCCTCCTCCGACCGTCGGGTTGTTGTGGTTTGGCGGTGGATGAGTCCAATGACCTGCATATCCTCGGTGGAGTGGGAGGGGGAGTTGAAATGCTGTGCCACAGGTTGGTTGGGTTGGTTCGTCCGGGTGGCCCAGAGGTGCTCCCTGAATCGCTCCGCAAGTAGGCCTACTTGCGGAGCGATTCAGGGAGCACCTCTGAGCCACCCGGACGAACCAACCCAACCAACCTGTGGCACAGCATTTCAACTCCCCCTCCCACTCCACCGAGGATATGCAGGTCATTGGACTCATCCACCGCCAAACCACAACAACCCGACGGTCGGAGGAGGAGCGTCTTATCTTCCGACTGGGAACCCTCCAACCGCAGGGGATGAACTTGGACTTCACCAGTTTCTTCATCCCCCCTCCCCCCACCTTGTCTCAGCCGGATCCTTCCAGCCCGGCACCGCCTTCCTGACCTGCAGTCTTCTTCTTGACCTCTCCGCCTCCACCCTACTCCGACCTATCACCCTCACCTTGACCTCTTTCCACCTATCACATTTCCAACTCCCCTCCTCCAAGTCCCTCCTCCCTACCTTTTATCTTCTCCTGCTGAACACTCTCTGCTCATTCCTGAAGAAGGGCCTGTGCCCGAAACGTCGAATCTCCTGTTCCCTGGATGCTGCCTGACCTGCTGTGCTGTTCCAGCAAGAAAGTTTCAACTTTGATCTCCAGCATCTGCAGACCTCACTTTCTCCTGGTGCATGAAAAAGCCTTGGCGAAAGGATTTGGAAAAATCCAAATGTTTTGCTCGCGTACATTAGGAATAAGAGAATGATCTGAGAGAGCGTAAGCTGGATCCAAGCCAGTGGATAAACTTAAGCACTGAGCGTGGCGAGATAGAGAAGGAGCAAAATGAGTTTTTTGCTATTGTATTCATGAGAGAGAGGGAGCTTGATGTTAGGGAGAATACTGGGGAAGAGCTTAATAGGCTTGAGCAGATTCATATTAAGAATGTGGATATGGTGGAAATTCTGGAAAGCATGAGTATGACTCAATCTCGAGGGCCGGATCAGATATATCCAATTTCCTACGAGAAGTGCGGAATGAGATTGCTGCAACTCTGGCAATGATCTTTGAATCCAACCTCTCCATGGTAGTTCTTCATGTTTGGAGGGAGGCATATATTGTACTTCTCTTCAGGGAAGTAAATCGGGAAAAAACCTGGAAATTATTGTCTAGGTAGGTTTAAGTCTGTGGTCAGCAAGGTACTGAAAGATGTTCGCAGATATATGATATTGGATTGTTTGGATAAATATTTTTGATTAAGGATTGTTGTTTTTTTATAATTGGGTTGGATAAAGAAGTGGAAAGTAACCAGAGACGTTTACCCAGGAAAAAGGCTGCCAGGAGAGTTCATTTGTTTATGGTCACTGGAGAAAGTAAAGGGAAGATATCAAAGGTTGGTTATTTCCGCAAAGAGTTTTTGATGCGTAGACTGCACTGCTAGCTTTGGTCGTAAAGTTAGAGACATTAAGAAGATTTAAGCGGCTGCTGGTCAAGCACATGCACGGCAGCAATTTGAGAGGTGTGTATTTAGGTTGATCTTAGATTAAGATAAATGTTTGGCACAACATTGGGTTCCGAAGGGCCTGCACTGTGCTCACTGTTCAATGTTCTATGTTTGACACTGAGTAGATTTGACACCATCCAGGACATTCACTGCATTTGTCTGGCATCAAATCCACAAATATTTATTCCCTCCAATATCATCACAAAGTGACAGCAGTATATACAATCCACGAGCGACAGCTGTGAAGTTGACCGATGGTCTGTAGACAGAACCTTCCAAACCGAAGACCACTTCTGCCAAGGACCGTAGTAGATACAGTTAACACCACTCCCTGCAACATCACCTCAAATCACTCACCATTCCTGCTCAGAAATTTATTGTCATTCCATCACCGACTTTGGGTCAAAAGCCTTGAACTCCCTCTCGCACAGAATAGTACCGATCAAAATTTCTGTAAATGTTCTGGATGGCAGCTCATCACACCTTCTCCAAGCCAAGTTTGAATGAACGCTGACACAGAATGCCACAACTACATTTTAATCCATTTTGGAATTAAATCTCGGTGTATGTGGCAATTCCTCCTGCTACAAACACCCACCCATTTCGATATCACTCCCAGTATCAATCTCACCCCAGAGTTGGCATCATGTTCTGCCCTGTGTCCTGAAACTGAAGTAACTGCAACATTGGTGAGAAGTAATTGAAAATTATTGACCAGAATCTTCACTCCATCAGAGAGTAGCAAAGTCACCACATTTATAATTTTCCAATTTTCGTTTAAACAAGGGCATCGAGACCATACTTGAGGCAATCAATATACTCCATCATTTCCAACATGCAAGAATTTCCAGAGAAGCCTAGAGCTGCAGGTGTATAATTCCTTGGAAGTAGAGCCGAGGACAGATAGGATGGTAAAGGAGGCAATTGGCACAGTTACCTTTATTGTTCAAAACATTGGTACAGGTATTGGGACGTCATATTGCAGCTGTACAGGACATTGGCGAGGCCAGTTTTGTAAAACTGCACACACGTTTGGTTGCTCTGTTAAAGGGAGGATGTTGTTAACTTTCACAGGGTGCAGAAAATATTGACAAGGATGTTGCTGGGATTGGGTTTCAATTATCGGGAGAGACTGAATAGTCTGGGGCTTTTCTCCAAGCGGAGGAACAGAGGCTGAGGGGTGACATTATCAAGGTTTATAAAATCATGAAATGCATGAATCGGGTGAAGAGCAGAATGTTTTAGCCATGGGATCAGAGTCCAAACCTAGAGAGCAGAGCTTTAAGATGAAAGGGGAAATATTTGAATAGGTACTGAGACTAATACTAATTAGTTGTAATCCAATGACTCTAATGATGTAATTATTGACGGTTTGGGAAACGTTTTTTTTAATAGATATTTTTATTAGAAAGTTAACATTTTTAGAAGTTTACAAAAATAAACAAAACTCTCAAATATAAACATTGATGTACAATTAAATCAAATATACAATAGCCAAAATTTAACAAAAGAAAATAAATACCGAAAAAGATTAAAAAAAACTCAACTATCTACTAATCTCACCTACAACTAACCAAAGTGTATATTTAAGTCTCTTACATGCTCGGAATGAGTTAACATCAGATGTAATAAAGCCCGTATACGTGCGGGATTCCTCTCCTCAGAGGCCCCGGACCAGCCAGATTTGTAATCTCAATTAAATAAAAGCCTTGTTAGGATAGCCGAGATATCTGTATTTATGGAATTCAAGAAGGGCTGCCATATTTTATAAAATAATTCGGTCTTTCGGTGTACCATATTTGTAAGGAAGTCAAGGGGAATACATTCCATAATTAATCTGTGCCAATTTGAAAGTCCGGGGGGCCCTCAGCCACCCAGTTCACCAAAATATGTTTCCTTGCACAGAAAGAAAGAATAGAAAATAGTCTCTTCCCGTACATGTCCAGGGAGGGAAAGTTCGAAAAGCTCAAAAGGAGAGAAACAGGGTCCACTTTAATTTCTGTTCCTAAAATTTCTGTCAGGGTACTTGCTACTTTAGTCCAATATCTCCGGATCTTATGACAGGTCCATACTCAATGTACAAGAGTGCCCACCTCTATTTTGCATTTGGGACACTTTGGAGATGCTCCTGCCTTAAATTTTGCCAGTCGAACCAGTGCTATATGGGCCCTATGAAGTATCTTCAGCTGGATAGCCTGGGTTCTGTTACAGATAGTAATTATTCTAGCGTTTTCCCAAATATCATTCCACGTTTCTATAGAGATTTCTAGTCCCAAATCCTGATCCCATGTTTTAAGCAGATTATCCATATCTCCCGATACTTCATCATGTAGTAAATGATAAATAGTACTGACGGAAGATACCCCCACTGGTCGTAGAACACTACATTCTATATCTGATTTATAAAGACTATCTAATAACTTAGTCTTCTTCTGTATATAATCTCGAATTTGGAAGTATCGAAAGAGGTCTCCATTAGGTAATCCGAATTTCTGACGCAGCTGTTCAAAAGTCATCGGGACCCCATCCTTAAATAGGTCCCCTAGACATGAGATACCCCTGGATCTCCAGAGTTTAAAAGTGGCATCTGTAAACCCCGGTTGGAATCCCCATGCTCCCACTATCGGTGCATAGGGGGATGTTTTATGTGAATTGCCCTCATTTTGCCGCATTATTTTCCAAGCCTTAATTGTGTTTAGTATTATAGGGTTTTCACAGCGATCTGGAATGATTTTCCTCTTGTCTGAAAATAAAATGTTAATAAGTGGGTATTTTACTTGAGAGGCCTCGATGTCCAACCAGATTGATTGTGGATCAGACAAGACCCAATCAGCTATGTAACTTAATAGGGAACTGAACTGATATTTCCTTAAGTCTGGGAAGTCCAATCCTCCCCTTGTCTGTAGAAGCTGTAGCTTCTTCAGCTTAATGAGGGGCCGTCTATGATTCCAGATAAAGGAACCCAGCCAGCCATATAATTTACGTTGAGCCGTCCTCGGCAGCATCACCGGAAGCATTCTCATAGGATATAGGAGACGGGGCAGGACATTCATTTTGAGTATTGCTGTTCTATCCAACCAGGAAATTGGAAGGTCTCCCCATCGCTGGAGGTCCTGCCTGATCCTTTCCAGTAAATGCACAAAATTAGCCTTCTACAACTGACCAAATACTGGAGTAATAAAAATGCCTAACTATAAGAAGCCCTCCAGGGACCAACGAAAGGGAAAAAGGGATCCATCCACTAAATGGGGTGTCATAGCAAGGCCACCCATTGGCATAGCCTCCGATTTTGAAAAATTAATTTTATAGCCTGAGAATGCGCTAAATGTATTAATAACTTGGATTAGGCGAGGTACGGACATCAGAGGATTACTGAGGAATAGAAGGACATCATCTGCATAAAGGGTAATTTTATGTTTACCTGTCCCAATCCTCAGGGCCGTTATATTAGGATCAGCTCGTATAACTTCTGCTAGTGGTTCAATTATTAGCGTAAATAACAATGGCGAGAGGGGACATCACTGACGGCAGCCCCTACCCACACTGAAGCTATCCGAACCTCATCCATTGGTAACCACAACTGCTTTGGGATCACGAGACAATGTTGAGACCCATTTGGTAAACACCTGTCCAACGCCAAACCTTTCCAATGTGTAAAACAAATATGACCATTCAACCCTATCAAACGCCTTTTCCACGTCGAATGAAACTACCACTCCTGGTATCTTTCCCTGATGGCAGGCTTGAATCATATTCAAAACTCTTCTAATATTATTGGATGATCTACAGCCCTTAATAAACCCCGTCTGATCCTCCTTTATAATATGTGTCACTACCCTTTCTAGTCTCAGTGCTAACGTTTTAGAAAGGATGTTAAAATCTACATGTAGCAAGGATATTGGTCTATATGATGTACAATCTTCTGGATCCTTTCTTTTTTTTAAGGATAAGAGAGATATTTGCCTCTTTCAGCGAAGGCGGGAGACAGCCCTGACTATATGCATAGTTATACATGTCCATAAGTGGACCAGCCAATATATCTGTAAATTTTCTGTAGAATTCAGCTTGAAAACCATCTGGGCCCGGTGCCTTACCGCTCTGAAGTTGCCTAATTGAATCAAGTATTTCTTGGACTGTTAGAGGAGCATTTCGGGCCGATACCTGTTCCGGAGTTAGGCCTGGAAAAGTCAAATTTTTGAAAAGTGACTGCATCCTCCTCGTCCTATCTTCACAATCCTGCGATTTATAGAACTGAGAATAAAATTCTCTAAAGATCGCATTAATCTTTATATCACCATGAGTCAGAATACCCATACTTTCCTTGATAGACGTAATAGTCTGAGGGGCCTTTTTTTTCTTTGCAAGGAATGCTAAGTATCTACCCGTTTTGTCGCCATATTCATATAACCTTTGTTTTGCAAATAATATTTCCCTCTTAGCCGTTTGAGTAAGCGTAGTGTTTAGAGCTGTCCTAAGAGCCGTAATCCTTTGCAATTTTATAAAAGAAGGTCTATCAGTGGGTGCTGTTTCAGCTGCTTTTAAGCGAGCTTCAAGCAGACGCTATTGTTCTCCATTCAATTTCTTCTGGCTCGCTGAGTTGGAGATGATCAAACCTCGCGTGTAAGCTTTGATGGTCTCCCACATCATTGATGGGTTGCTAGCTGTACCTGAATTAATTTCTAAAAAAGTTTTAAATTCTTGAGAGAAGTACTTTGCAAATTTTCTATCTTTCATTAGGAAGGGATCCATACGCCAATGCCGAGGGGTTGTCCCATTGTTCCTCGCCTTAGTTTCCATGTATACAGCAGCGTGGTCGGAAATTGCTATACTACCTATTTTACAGGTTGAGATGGAATTTAAAAAAATCGAGGGGGCAAAAAGCATATAAATTCTGGTGTGACATTTATGTGGATTGGAGTAGAAAGAAAAATCTCTGCCCTGTGGATGAAGACATCTCCATACATCTCCTAATCCTAATTCTTTGTTCAGATCCATCAATTGTCTAGATCTGGGTGATATTCCTGCCGTAGTCTTGGGAATCCTATCTATTTCCGGATCCATAATACAATTAAAGTCTCCCCCTATAGTTGCATGACGGGCACGAAAAGCCATCAATTTTGAAAAGGCTTCCGTTAACAAATTTAAAGGGGTGTGCCGGGGGGCAGTACAAATGTAAAATCCCATATTCCTCTCCATTTATGAGGGCTTTAATCAAAATATATCGTCCAGATTCGTCTTTTATCTGCTTTAGGATTTTGAAAGGGAAATTCTTCCGAACAAGAAGAACAACTCCCCTGCTTTTTGAGCTAAAAGAAGAAAAAAAGGCCTGATCAAATCCAGCCTGTTCTTTATCCGACAGGTGTGTCTCCTGTAGGAGAGCTATATCAACTCTTTCCTTCTTAAGATTTGATAATATTTTCTTCCTTTTGACTGGCGAATTGTTCCCCTTGACATTTTAGGTGCACCACTTAACCGACTGATCAACCATAATCATCTGGGCCAATCCTAGATCCCCCGGGAGGGGGAACCCTATCCAGAACATCCGGAGCGTAGAGCATATAAAATTTACAAAAATAAAGCCTCTCTAATACTTTCACAACAATACAATAAAAAACTATTTCCAAATAAAAAAAATATAAAACGTATCGAAGTGGAGATTTTCCCCATTGTTCCCAGGGGGTGTCCCTTCCTCTCCAAAGTGTATCATATCCTCTCCCAACCAATGCCCCACCCTTGACCCAGGCACTCCTCAATAAAATGAGGAGAATTCAGATATAATACAAAGCTAGAGTTATCAGTGAGCACCCGACCCCCACCCATACCAACACCTGGATACATTTGGTAATGTTAATACCATATATAAACATTCAACTATAAAATTACAACCTCAACAAATAATAATTAAATATACTAATACAAATAACAAGGGAGAAACAACCCCGCTTCTAAAGACAGAGGTAAAATTGAATAAGGAAACCATCTCCCCCACCAACATTAACCAAACACCCCAGCTTATATATATATATATATATATATATATATACACACACATATACATACATCCCACATATATACATAAAATAATAAAAGAAAACAACCCCAAGGGGGGGGGGGGGAGAAAAACAAATCCCTCTCCCCACCCCCCCAGGATAATATTAATCGGTAAAGTAAGAAAAAAAGGGGATATAAACAAAAGCGGCGGGAAAGGCAAACCAACATCCATTATGTCTCACATTTTATCTAAGAGAGTCCAAGAATTCCTTCGCCTTTTCTGGCGATCCGAAGTTATACACGGATCCTTCATGGTTAAAGCATAGCGTCGCTGTGTAGCGTAAGGAGTACTGAATATTTGAGTCCCTTAAATGCTTCTTCGCCTCGTCGAATGCCTTCCTCTTTCGGACCAGAGCTGGGAAAAAGTCTGGAATAACATGATCTTGGATCCTTTATAGATCATAGCTTGGGGGTCATTTCCAAGATTTCTAGAGGCTTCAAGGAGTATCTGCCTCTCCTTGTAGCTCTGCAGCTGGAACAGGACCGGCGCGTGGGCGCTGGTTCGAGCCGGGCCCGCGTATTGCGACCCGGTAGGCCCATTCTGCCCTTACCTGGCCTGATCCAGCTTCCAGATTTAAAAGCTGTGGCAGCCACTTCTCGAGGAACGCTGTAAGCTGGCCTTCCTCATCCCGTTCGGGAAGGCCCAGCAAACGAATATTTTTTCAACGACCTCGATTATCGAGCTCGTCAATGTGATTCTCTAAGTTCTGGACTCGCTGTTCGAGAGTCCGGACCTGATCCACGGCCGATTGGGCTGTAGTTTCGGAGGTCGCGGCCTTTAACTCCGCCGCTCCGACTCCGCGCTCGATTTACTGGATGCCTCTGTCGTGCTTCTGCCGCGCGGCCGAGAGTGATTCCCTTCGACTTCGGGATTCTTCGATGAAAGCGTCGATCTTCGCGTCCAGTTTGGAGATCATTTCTACAGCCTTGTCACTGTAGGTCAGTCCCCAGGGGCGGCTGTGGACGTCTCAGCTGCAGCTGGAGAGGGTGGGGAAGGGGTTACTGCTTGTTGAGAGCTGTGGGCTCCCTTCCCTTTAGTCATTTTTACCAAAGATTAGATTGTTTAAATTTAATATTAAACAACTAATTAAATTAAACAGCTATTATAAATGATTTGGTGAGTGTGGTGAGGGTGGGTGACCCACTTTACCCAAGTCTTGGGTGGAGCACTGTAGACTCAGACTTGCTGGGTCGCCGCCATCTTGGATCCCCCGGGAAACGTTGATCTGCATGTGCAGAATTTAATTCACTACTCTATGATCACAAGTTTCAGATGAGTCGACCGAAAACTGTGAAAAGGCTCAACTCTTTCTAATGGAGTTTCGGTATGAGCTAACTAGATGGTGAGCCTGATTGGGATATTGAGTTGTCAAGGCAAAGTACTTTTTTGATTTTCTCACATTTCAAGTCATTTGTAATACCATTGCTTCGTCTCAGTGTAGAATGTTTCGAATACATAGAGCAATAAATATGAAGTTTGACACAAGAAAACCCTAAAACTGATCTGAGTTGTAACTGTCTCGCGCCGAGGACCAAGTATGTATGGAATGACCTGCCTGAAGAAGTGGTGGAGGCTGGTACAATTACAAAATTAAAAAGGTACGGAGATGGGTTTTTGGATTGGAAGTGTTCAGGGCCAAGTGGTCGCAAATGGGACTACAATACGTCAGGATATGTGACTGGCGTGGACGAGTTTGAACAAATGGTTTGTTTTCATGCTAAGTCATGCAAAATGTGCCTTTTTCTAAACAAATAGTGAACAAATATCGCACAGATTTGGGAAAAAAAATTGGTTGCCAAAGTCGGAATGCAGAAAAGTGTTAAGCAAAGAAAAAATAGCTTTATTATGATCTTAATGAGTATTCCTTTTGAACATTTTATTTAAAATATAGCATGGACGCTACTGCAAATTTCAGCCAGATAAAATTGCTGCTAAAATCACTGACTACAAATGGGTTTCTGGAGGCGAGGCAGCATTGGAACAAGCAGTGAGAGAGATAGGACCGATGTCTGTTGTGATTAATGCAAGTCTGAAATCCTTTCAACATTATAAAGGAGGTAAGTCGCAGAGCACTGGATGATGTCTTTGAATCAGATTATCGACTGTTCAAGAAAAGGTATTAGAAATCATACATCTACAGACACATTTACTGTCACTATTTTGGTATTAATATTACTGCAAAGTTTACCATGGACCAATACCCTTATCCTTGTTCAACCTACACTCCCCCCGTGTTACATGCCGTCCAGTTCTGTCAGATATCATCGAGTTAAAGCTAGACCATGCTACAAGTTGAGCTCATGAATGGTAATGAAAAATGGACCTGCTCCCATTCGGAGTGATGCAAATAGCTCATAACGTTGTGTTATAGCCAAGAGAACTGATAGTGAGGTGTAACTGTCCTGATGTGCTGCTGAGTGCCTGCACAAGTCAGCGTTTTATTAATTGTAAACTGAACACGCTGCACTAACTGTATCTGGATTAAGAGGAAGGGCGAGACCTTCGACTTGAAATCTCTTGGCGTCCTGCTGAGAGTCCTTCACTCTCTGCTCCACCTCTTCTCTCAGCAGCTGTTTCTATTCTGTTCTTGATCTCCTCTCGTATGACTTGCAAAGACGGTGGTCTGAACAGGGAGGTGGACGCCTGCACAGCTTCCTTGTGATGATGACACAGGTCGTCTCCATGTGCAGGACCATTCCCTATTGACTTCATCATCATTTCAAATCACAAAGCACTTCTACTGTACAACCCACAATTGGAGACAAACTGGAAAGTACTGAATCCTTCATCACCCTAGGTGTAGGAGTTTGTAAGTTATCAGAATGTGTTAACAAACATGGTAGCAAACCGATGTTTCACACGTCAGATACCATGGTCAGTGTGTTCTGCAAATGTCTGGTAAATTATTTCTACTTCGAAAATAATCTCAGCAAGATACTATATCAATCATTGATATAAAAACAACAGCAAAAATGATAAAAAATGGAAGAATGTTATCAAGGTCGGACCATCAATTGGAAAGCAGATAGTCTGTAATTGGGTGGAACAAGGAAATTAAATAAAAAAAGGGATGGTGTTCCAGTGCCAGCAGGAATGGAAAGGAGACAATTAAAGAAAGTAAAGAAATGTATGCAGTACGTTTCAGGGCCTGAGGGAGTGTTATTTAAAAAACAAAGAGACCTCGGGGCCCGCATGCAAAATTCCATGATTTTGGAGTCACACGTAGACAGGGTAGTGAAAGCAGCATTCCTCAGTGCATTGAGTATATGTTTTGGGATGTCATGTTCCAGCTGCACAGGACATTGGTAAGGCCAGTTTTATAATTTTATGTTAAAGTCTGAACGTTCTGCTATAAGAAAGATTTTGTTAAATTTGAATGGATCCAGAAAATATTGACAAAGACTTAGGTTGAAGTATTTTAGGGTTGAAGTGAGGCTGAATTGAGTCCAGCTTAGAGTTTTGCTGGAGAAGCACAGCAGGTCAGGCAGCATTTGAAGAGGAGGAAAATCAAGTTTCGGGCAAAAGCCCTTCCTGATGAAGTCGATTTTCCTGCTCATCAGATGCTGCCTGACCTGCTGTGCATTTCCAGCATAAGTCTAATCTGGACTCTGGTCTCCAGCATCTGCAGTCCTCACTTTCGCCCGAGGCTGAGAAGGCTGCAGCCTTGTTCGCCAGTACGACAGAGACTGAAGGGTGAGCTTGTGGAGGTTCACAAACAATAATGGGTATGGGACGAATAAAGAGAAGGAGAGTCCAAAACTAGAGACCGTACGTTTAAGGTGAGAAGGGAAAGATTTAAAAGTTATCTGAGGAGCAATGTTTTCGCACAGAACATGGTACGTGTCTGGAATGAAATACCAGAGGAAGAGGTGGAGAGTGATACAAATACAACATTAGAAAAGGCATCTGGATGGGTATATGAACAGGGATATTGGCCAAGTGCTGGAAAATAGGACTAGATTGGTTGAGGATATGTGCTCAGCATGGACGATTTCGATCGAAAGATCGAAGCATTTCTACGCTATAAAACTCTATGACTCTGAAGGATGTGCCGAGAGGAAGTGAGAATGCTAGAGACAATGTCATTGGGAAACATTGATTAAAGTGTTTGAATTGACGATCAATTTGAAGACAGTTAGTAAAAACAGACATATCAGTGTTCATTAATCAAAGCTAAATTAACACTAATTAAATATTTCACAGATAAACCATTTAATATGTGTCTCCTTACAGGAGTTTACTATGATGAAAATTGCAATGGATACGTAACCCATGAAGTGCTGGTGGTTGGTTTTGGAATTGAGGATGGAATTAACTATTGGCTGGTTAAAAACAGGTCCGTACTCTATGAAATAACAAATACCTGATCACAGATTGAGAAGGGACAGTGACATGGCGTGAATTTCCTGTCTCTGTGCTGCAACCTGCGTATCTGTCCAACGAGCAGGTAACATTGTGTTTATCTGGAAGTGAATGCTTAATGGTTGTGCTGTCTGGGATGATATCTAAAAAAAACGTCTGAGGCAGGTATCCCATTACCAAGTAACGCTGCACTTACAAGTGTACGGTTCTTGACTGAAGTATTGCTTCGTACAGAGGCAGGCATCAGAGTGTCATTATCCCTGAATCACAATCATTTTTTAAACTTACCAGTACAAATTACAAACATACGGTTAAAATTAACAGCTATACACAACAAAAAGCAAGTTATTGGGGAAATGGGTGGCAAAGTCAGATCCCAAACCCAACTGTACAACCTGTTCACAGGGAAACAAGGACAAAGCTCGAATCACTTGTCACTAGGGCACTGATGGGATCAGATTAACAGCCCCAATTTTGGATCGTAGAACATAGAACTTTACAGCCCAGTACATGCCTTTTAACACTCGATGTTGTGCCGACCTGTGGAACCAATCTGAAGCCCATGTAACAAACACGATTCCATTCTCGTCCATATGCCTGACCAATGACCATTTAAATACTCTGAAATGTGGCAATACCTCTCATGTTGCAGGCAGAGTTCCAAGCCCTACAACAATCTGAGGAAAGAAACTACCACTGACATTTGTCCAATATCTATCACTGTTGATTTTAAAGCCCTCCTGCCAGCCATCGCCATTCAAGGAATAATGCCTCTCACTATCCAATCTATCAAATATTTTAATTAACTTATGTGTCTCAATTAATTAACCTCTCAAACTTTTTCCTAAAGAAAACAGCCTTAACTCCCTCAGCTTTTCCTTTTACTATCTCCCGCCATAACTGGCGGTTTCCCAGTAAATCTCATCTGAACCCGTTCCAAAGCATGCACATTCTTCCTGTAATATGGTGATCAGAACTGTACACATTACCCAGAATGTGGTTGCAATAGAGTTTTGTACGGCTTGAAGAATGATCGCCTGGTTCCGAAACTGAATCCCCCTATCAATCAAAGTTAACACACCATATGCCATCTCAATAACCCTATCAATCTGGGAGGCAACATTCAAACATCGATGTACCTCGATATCGAGATCTCTGTGCTCATCTACATAAGCACGAATCTGACCATTTGGCCATTACATTGGATTCCTTCCAAACTGAATCACCTCACACATTTCCGCGTTAAACTGCATTCGCCACCTTTCGTCATAGCTCTGCAGCTTATCTACTTATCTCTGCAATCCATACATCCTTAGTAACTGTCCACAACTCAAACGAACTAAATGTCATCCGCATATTAATCCACTATCCTTCTGTGCTCTCATTCAGTTAATTTATCTAAAAATTGATGAACAAAAGTGGATCCAAAACTGATCCTTGCAGTACTTCATTAGGAATGAATATTTTCCATCAACTACCACCGTCTGTCTCCTTTCAGCGATTTATTCCATGAGGCATCGCTGGCTGCCGTTATTACAATCACGGCGGTCAGGCTTGGAAGAAGCAGTCACATCTTCAGGGCGAAATTGGATACAAAATGTTTGATTAAATAAATCCTGTGGTTCGGGTGAATATACACACACACAGACACACACAGACACAGACACACACACGCACACACACAGACACAGACACAGACACACACATACACACACACACACACACAAACACACAGACACAAACACACATTTCGACATGATTTCCCAGAGGAAACATTATGTGGGTAGCTTATTAAACATACACATTGTTGTTTAATAAGGTAGATAGTATTACAGTGTAATGGGTTCTGGAATAGTTTGGTAAAGCGGGAAATGAGATTTGGGCAGGGTAACCGTGTATGGAACAAATTTTAAGGCCGAAGTATCCTTGCAGTTTAGCAGACACTAGGCAAACTGAGCCCAAACCAATTCATTCTCTGCACAGACTCTATCCTGTGGCAGGCAATCTCAGAACGATGAGGGTTAAAAAAAAACTGAGAAAATGTCATCCTCCATACGGCAAGAAGGAAATCTCCAGGAGGCCATAAAGCTCTCACTCGTCCCTATTCACTTTCCCGTTCATATCCACTCCAGTTGCAGACCTATCCCTGATAATGATCTCACCTCATGTCATTTTAAATGTTGTAGTGAGTCCATACGTACTGTGCAGATCAGCAATTTTGATGCAAAAGAAAACAATTGACTCTTTCCAGCCTGATACAAATTATGCTTACAACTCATTATCTAGCTCAGTAATTCCAGAATTCAGTCCCCAAAATAATTCCAATTATATACCAGAGTTAAAACAGCTGCTTCTCCAAACATGTCTCTTTTATTAGCGTTTTGATTCCAACACCAATCGATTTTCTTATTTTCCAGCTGGGGAACAGACTGGGGTGAAGACGGGTACATCAAAATTGCTAAGGATAGAGGGAATCACTGTGAAATTGCCAGTTTTGTGTGGTACCCTGTCGTGTAACGAGCCAACTGATAACACAGAGCTTCATCAATCCCAGCCGAATGAAAAACCGGACCATTTCTGTTAATGCTGATTCATTCAAAGACATTGCTTTAATTGTCTGCTGCAAATTTAAAAAGTGAAATAATAACGATTTTTGCACATTTCTATCGCTTCATATAAAACCAATGGCATTGTCTGATTGATACATATCGCCACTGTAAATGATAGAATGAGTACACTCTCCAGCTTGTAGAAGACAATAATCTGCATGTACTGCTGATGTCCAACAATATAATAAAGGCTGCCAGCAATCATTTTCAGAGCTTGTTTTTTTCCAAAGGAACGGATTTGTCTTTGTGCCGAATGAATTGTCTTGTCTGCTGTGAAATCTATTGTCAAACCACATTGTAGACAAATGCACAGAAAATTTGAAGAGTCTGTGTTTTTTGACACCAGCACAGTTACTGAATAAATGCAGTGGGGTTGTTGAGGACAATCAGGCTTAATTGAACGGAATCTAACCAGAAACCCTCCTGGAAAAAGGTTAAGCTGACCAGACTGTAGACTGGGAGTGTCCCGATGAGATTCAGTTCAGACAAATGCGAATATGTAATTTCATCTATTGATTGGCACTGAATAGAAAAACTGGAACACGGAGTATTTTAAGTATTGCAAAGCAATACTGGTGGAGAACCGTCAATGACAAAAAGAGCTCACACACAGATCTGTGAAATAGATGAATACTAGTTTATTTCTGACGATATCATGGGCCGGAGAAATTGCTAGGAATGGTACAGCATGGACACACTGCACAGATAATTCCAGGTTTCTCTATCCCGTGTTGTAGATACAAATAGTGTGCATAGTGTTACATCCGTGTTCCAGTCGTGCATTGTTAATTCCAAGACAATATGAATTAAATTATGTTGAATGGAAAAAAGAATGTAATTGTAACAGGGGTATCCATTCCTCGTCTAGTGCAGGTGCCCATCTCCAGTATCACCGTTTCAATGCTTATGCAGGTTGGTGTGCAATCTTCAGTCGCATCAGGTGTCACTCAGTCGAGGTAGGCTTTGTGTGGTTCAGTACTTGAGGAGACTGGGGATGTCCTTGCATCACTTCGATAGAGATGATGCTATTGTGAGCTAGGGATACTGTTGTCAGATCATCTAAGGAGTGTATTCATTGAGTCTGGAAGCTGTTTAGAAAATGGCTTATTTTGCTGTTTTGTTACTGAGCTGATTGTGGTCAAGTTGAGGCATTTTTCGTATGTTGTGTTTAGTTAATAACCGACATGGCTTCTGCAAACAAGTAGTGGGCAGGCAGAGTAGTTTTTTTTTCTCCGACAATTCCTCCTTTTTTGTTTTTGTCTGAGAACTGGGTTTGAGGTGAAGGGGGTGTGTCGCAAGAACTAGGGGGGTTGTCTGACGCGGTCGGGCCAGCATCTGTTGGGTTGTATTTGGAGTCCGAGTCCAAAGCTGCCTATTCCGTGTCGGTTGCAAAGTTATTGTTCGAGTGGGCCTTCATTGATGCATGGTAAGGGGACGGGGGTAGCACCTTGAAGCACAAACGCTGGCGAGTTAAACACATTTTAAGAGCCATGCAAGAAGTGAGATATCGACGCTGATAGTAATGACGAATATGAATCCCTGTAGCAAGGCTGTGCCTCAGGAAAACTGCCACAGTTCTTGCCCAGTTCCATAGGTCCCATTTTGGTTTTTGGTTGAGCAGTACTGCGGTAGCGCATTGGATATGCCAGGCTGGGTTACTGATGTCCTCACTGGGGTTGGGTATGTAAGTGCAGCAATCGGAAACGATGAGGGTGCATGAGCCCACTTTCTCGAACAGCAGATAATCCTGGATCATCCAGTTTTGCAGGGTCACATTGGGGATGCCAACAGTTTTGGCATTCAGCTGGTCGTTGGTTACCTCCTCCAAGGTGGAGGCCAGCAGATGAGTTTTTATTTAGAACGAGTGGTTGCATATTTGGGTGAAAGGATAGAGAAAACCAGGTCAAGATTGGTGAGGCTTCTCTTCTTGTGATATGGTGACGTCGTAAAGGGACAGACTGGAAATGATATGCAAATGGGACTGCACCGCATATACAACATAACAGCTCCTGGGTCAGGAAATGATGGGTAGGCTTTGTGGCCAAAAATAGTGTAGATACCATTATGGATTCTCAAGTGGTCGGTCTGGAAGTCTCTCTAGGTTTTGGTGCAGGTGGTGTTTTGGCTAGTAATGTTGAGGACGTGAAGGATCAATAAACTGTCTTCTGCTGTGGACCAACTTGCTGCGGGGGTGAGGAGCAATGAGTTCGTGTACTGGCGCCAGCCGGCATTCCATCTGATTGGATGGCTGTTTTGGAGGCTGATAGATTACAGGGGTGTGCGCTGTCAGAAGGGGTGAAATTCTGTAAAGTGCGCGGGAGAACTTCTGAGAACTGAGCATTTCTAGTCCTACAAAGAACGGGGCAGTACTCTATCTGATCCTACAAACTGAGACAGGCCAAGTGCGGAGCATCAGAGTGGAGAAGCAGTTAGGCAATAGCGATAACAACTTAATCATTTTCGAAATTTAGTTCAAAGTATATAAACATCACTCAATGATTAATATTGCATCTGGAAAATGAACGATGTCATGGGTCTAAAATCTAAATTGGAGCACGTTGATAAGAAACAATGCATGAAAAATGGGATAATATATTTGAAATATAGTTGAATAGTGTGCATGCTTACTACATGCCCATCAGAAATAAATTTGAGGCATCCAAAATGGTAGGAATCTGGATGACTAAGGATACTGATGAGAAAATAAGGAAGGAAATGAATGACATGTGATGCATGCCACGATAATAATAGCAGTCAGCATCAGGAAGAGAATCTTAAACGCAACAGAGAGGATAATACTCGAATATGGATTCGCAAATGATAAGGTGGTTTGTGGAATAGTGAGTAATGAGGATGACACTGATCATCTTCGAATGAATATTCGTATGTTGGCAGAATCTGCAGACGCCTGGCAGATAAATTGCAATATATAGGTACAGGTGACGATGTTTTTGACAGACAGAACAGAGAGGCAATGCAGACTGAATGATTCAACTTCGCTGGACATATAGTAGCAGAGAGACTTCAGGGTTAATGTGTTTGCATTTCAGACGGTTGCCAGGGAAGTTGAAACATCATAGAATATCATGAAATCGCTACAGTTTGGAAACAGGGTTTTCAGCCCCACTAGTCCGCACTGACCTTCGGAACACAAATCCCCCCATACCCATTCCCATTACTCCATTATCTTATATTTACTCCTGAGTAATGCACCTGATCTAAACATCCCTGAACACTTTAGCATGTCTAATTCACCTAATCTTTAGATTGTGAGAGGAAACCGGGGCACATGGAGGAAACCCACGATGAAAGGAGGGGAATGTGCCAACTCCACACAGGCAGTCGCCCAAGGTTGGAATCGAACCTGGGTACCTGGTGCTGTGAGGCACTGTGAAACAGTTATTGAAAAAGGAATAGAATACTACGGTTTTTACATAGAGGCGTGGAAGATAAAAGCAGTGAAGCGAAACAGACCTAGAAAAACCATCTGGAAGACGCATTTGAAGTTTTATATTCAGCTGTGGGCAGCTTCAGTATGGAACATCTTAATGCCCAGGAGAGAGTGAAAGGGAGTTTGAGAAGAAATGTGGAGGAATTCTGGATCCAATGAAAAGATAGAGTGAATAGTCATTTTCTCCTTGAGGCAGAGAACATTAAAAAGTGACCTATTTGGAATGCTTAAACCTAAGATCAATTTTGACAGTGTAAAGAGTGATATCCTTTTCCAATTATAATTAGTAACTTGCTGATAACAATATGAAGTCTGTCAGCAAGAGCCAGTTTATGAGAAACATAGAACATAGAACATTGAAGAATACAGCGCAGTACAGGCCCTTTGGCCCTCGATGTTGCGCCGATCCAAGCCCACCTAGCCTACACTAGCCCACTATCCTCCATATGCCGATCCAATGCCCGCTTTAATGCCCATAAAGAGGGAGAGTCCATCACTGCTACTGGCAGGGCATTCCATGAACTCACGACTCGCTGAGTAAAGAACCTACCCCTAACATCTATCCTATGCCTACCACCCCTTAATTTAAAGCTATGCCCCCTCATAATAGCAAAACGTTTTTACACAATGATCTATCAGAATTTGGAATGCACTACCTGGGAAAGTGGTGGAGATAAATTGCACCAGGGAGCGTCAGGTGAACTTGAATGACGGTAGATGTTACAAAATGTATAGGGTTATATGGTGGTCAGAAATGCACTGTCCGGCAGGGTAGTTGAGAATGCAAATCACTAAACCTTTGAAAAAGTATTTCAGATGAAGACTTGAAATGTCACAAAGTTCACAATTATCGGCCTAGTGCATGAAAGTGGGGCAAGTGTCGACTTACACATTTTGTTTTGAGAATGAAGTTTTGTGTAGCCCAAGGGCTACATTTGTAGTCAGTATTTCTTGACAGTTTAGTAGATTTGAGTCGAAGGACCTCGTCTGACCTACTTACTTCTGTAATACCATGACAGTGATTGTGAGGGTGATTGAGCCAGAAACCCTTTAAACATTTAAGAAGCATTTAGATGTGACTTGAGATACCAAGGTAAACAATATCCACTTGGAAAAATGGTAAGTTAATACCAGATAATAGAGATGGCTGTGTTAAGAGCAGGTCGTGTCTGACAACTTAATTGAGTTTTCAGCTGAAGTAATGGTGGCAATGGACAGGGATAAAATTGGTGGAATATGGGATGAGAATACTTCAGTATTTGCTCTCGACTGGTGCAACTTCATTGTTTCAAGAGGCTTTTCCTCTGCCATTACCTTATATGGCTCGATGGAAAATAGACAGAAAAAAATCATTCAGTATATTGGATGGTGTGGTATAAAGGAGAATTCGTTTCACTGGCCGCAGTCCACATGCCTTACCAATATGATTCTTTTGCTTATCAGTGCGTCTTTCTCTTTAATGTCACCTCTTCAGGATAATCTAACTTCCTTGCAGGAGGCACAGGCTGGCCGGCATACAACGTGCAATGACTCTGATCCCGCTGGTTACTGGAGGACTGAAGAGTTCTGCCAACATCGTGCACACCCACAAGATGTCAACCAACCTGGAAACAATCAGAGAACCGCTTTAAAAAACCTATTTCTGTCAAAGCTAATTTTCTTAATCGTCCATAGTGCTGGTACAGCTGCAAACAACCGTCCACTTGGAGACCCTGAAGACTTCAGGATTCAAAATCGAGTTCAATAATATCAAAGTGCTAATGCTCCATTCCTTGGTAGAACAACACTACGCACCCTAGCATGAAATGGGTTACATTCATTGGTATCAACTCATTGTTACCAACTCAGAGAGCTTATTGTAACCAGTACAGTTTGTCTTCTTGCCTGGTTTACCATCAAAATTGTCTTGGCCGACCTGTCGTTTGATTTCGCTCTCTCTCTCTCTCTCTCTCTCTCTCTCTCTCTCTTGGCTCCCTCACTAATTATCTGATCGCTCCTTTTCCCACCCACCAGACCCGCATCCAACGACGCATCAACAGCAGAAATTCCTCATTTTCCAAGCTGCGTCTAGTTCTGAAGAAGCATCACTGCACTCAAAAAGTTAACGCTGTTGTCTCTCTAGAGGTGTTGACATACCTAAAGTGTTTCTTCAGCATTTTGCGCTAACTCCATATGCCAAAGGCAAGTGTCTTTGGCTGAGACCCCTTTAAACTTTGAGCAACATTTGAATCCTTCTCTCAGATTTAATATTAACAACTTATCCAACATTCTATAGTCCATAGTGCTGGTACATCTGCAAAGCCTTCCTCTTGGAGACTCACGTCTTCAGGATTCAAAATCAAGTTCAGTAATCTCCAACGCCATGGATTTCAATGTAGATATGAAATTCAATGCAGATAAATGACTCACTTTGGGAATTCACTTTGGGAAGAATAACAGGAAGGCAGAATACTGGGTCAATGGAAATATTCGTGGTAGTGTGGCTATGCAGAAGGATCTTGGTGTCCAAATACATAGATCTCTGAAAATTACCACCCAGGTTGGTAGCGCTGTTAAGAGGCATACGGTGTGTTAGTTTGTGAGAGGGATTGAGTTCCAGAGCCATGATGTCATGCTGCAACTGTACAAAATGCTATTGCGGCCTCACTTGGAACATTGTGTACAGTTCTGGTCACCCCATTCCAGAAAGGACGTGGAGGCATTGAAAAAGGTGCAGAGGAGACTTGCAAGGATGTTGCTTGGGCTGGAGGGAAGGCTGAGGAACTTGGTTCTGTTCTCTTTGGAGAGAAGAAGGCTAAGAGTGGATTTAAAAGAGACATACAAGATGCTCAGAGGATGAGATAGGATGGACAGTGACAGTCTTTTTCTTTGGATGATGGTGTCAGCTTGTTCGAGGGGCCATAGCTGCAAATTGAAGGGGGATATATTGAAGACAGACGCAGAGGCAGGTATTGACTCAGAATGTGATAAGGGCATGGAATTCCAGGCCTGCCAATGCAGCAAACTCAGTGACATTAGGTTCATTTAAACAGTCCTTGGATAAGCATGTGGATGATGATGGTATAGTGTAGGGGAATTGGCTTAGATTTGCTCACAGGTTGACGCAACATCGAGGGCCAAAATCCCTGTTCTAAACTGTATTTTTCTATGTTCTATATTCTATTCCCTTCCATTTGTGGAATTGAGTTGCGAACACCTACCACCTTTTGTTTGTAAATGCATTTTCTAATGTCTCCCCAGAATTGTCTGGTGCGAAATCTCAGACCATGCTCCCTAGTTCGAGAATCATGTGGAGATGTTCTATCTCTAAATTCCCAGTCTTTTCCGTATTATATCTTGAAACTTTACAGCACATCTATCACAACATAACTTTTCAAATTCGCAGGGAAAGGATAAAATTTCGATATGCTTTCCAGAAATAGCTTGATCCATGAAGTTTAAGAAACATCGTCATAAGTCTATGCTATACTCCTTCTAAGATGTCTGAACAACACAACATTGAGGAAGTATTCAGATGTGCACTTAAATGCCAAGACTGTGGACCAATGGATGAGCACACGGGATTTGAATAGTTACATGGCTAGTTTTGACTCATACGTGTATATTGTACTCCATGCAAGTTCCATATGTCCTTCCCAAGATGTGCTGACCACATCTATTCACAGTATTCCAAGCCGCAACTACCCAGGGCTTTGTTTATGCAGCACAGAAGGAGACATTTGTGCTGACGAGACGAATAGAGACAGCTAGGTGCGACCTCGTTGGGATTTTGAAAAATGGTGACAGGATGATCA
Organism: Chiloscyllium plagiosum; assembly: GCF_037043375.1. Lineage (NCBI taxonomy): Eukaryota > Metazoa > Chordata > Chondrichthyes > Orectolobiformes > Hemiscylliidae > Chiloscyllium > Chiloscyllium plagiosum. Next base: position 23,996,195 of record NW_028270190.1, read on the forward strand.
GGACTGGTAGTAAAATATCCAAGAATATTCAACATTCTGAAAGGATAGACAAGAAGAAACAAGGGGGAGTTGCTTTATTGATGAAGGATATGATCAAGGTTGTATTGAGATTTGATATTGACATGAGGGACAAAAATGGTTGATCTGTCTGTATGGAAATAAAAAAAGCAAGGTACTCCTACACCTTGATAGGAATAATTTACAGAATCCTGAAGAGTACGTATGAAGTAAGGCATGACATAAAACAGGAAAATAAAGGATGGCTTGTGAGAAAGGCGCAATGGCCGTTATGAGCGACTTAAACATAGGTATTGACAGGATTAATTAACGTGGTTAGGGGAGCCTCGAAGGCCTGTTCAGAGTGTAAGGTGCTATTTCTTAAAGCAACATGTCTCGGAGCCAACTAGAGAATTGGCACTTTTTGATTTGATATTATGAAACGATGAAACATTGGTAAATGAACTTGTCGTTTACAATCCACTTGGAGGGAGTGACCACGTCATACTCGAGTGAAGACAGAGTCCTATATGAGAGTTTTAGCCGATTTGATTGGGGTATTTAAAATACTAAAGGGTATTTATAAGGTGGATATGTTGATCAGATTTTCCCCCTTGTGATAGAGTTTTAGTGTTGGGAAAAAGCAGTTTTGCAGGGCTAAGGCAGGAGTTGGTTGGAGGAGCTTGGGGAAAAAATGAAGCTCTGGAAGAGCTGAAGAACAGTGGCAAATGCTGAGGGAGTTGCTAAATATATCTCAATTGAAGTATATGAATTGTAAAATAGTTCAAAATCATCCAGGAAGTCAATGAGAGCATAGACACTAAACATTTCATGCTGTGAAGGTTAGTGAAGCTCTGGAGCAGTGGGAGTATTGTAAACGTCAGCAAGGATTCACTCAGAGCAGAATCAATCGAGCTAAGAGAAGCTAAGTTAGCAGAAACCGTAAGCACTGATACCAAAAGCCTCTATAAGCGTATAAACAGGAAGTGAATAGTGGAAGCAAATATTGGACCTTCAGATATCATTAATAATGATCAACTCAGAAATGAGTTTCCTCGCTTGAGGAAGGATGTGGTGGTATTGGATGCCGTTCAGAGGAGGTTCATCCGGTTATTTCCCAGGGATGGAAGGGTTGTGAAACGATGAGGGTTTAAATAGCTCGGGCTTGTACTCCATCCAGTTCAGAATAAATTGAGCCGATTTGATTGGGGTATTTAAAATACTAAAGGGCATTTATAAGCTGGATATGTTGATCAGATTTTCCCCCTTGTGATAGAGTCTCGAAAATGAGGACATAGAGATAGATTTAGAGGAGGCACCTTCAACACTGAGATGTGGAGAAACTACTTTTTCAGGGGTTTGTTAATATGGAACTTACTGCCCCAGAGTTCAGTGGAGACAGAATCAATCAACAGATTCAAGAAAGAAATAGATGTGTTTCTGATTAAATGTGTCATAAAGGGCTATAGGCATTTGGTAGGATAGTGGAGGTGAGGTCAGGATAAGATCAGCCTTGAAAAAATTAAATGGCAGCGCGAGCAGAGGAATGGCAGAGGAATGAATTCCCTACTCCCACTTATAACTACAATGTTCCTTTGTTCGTATTGCAAAAAGCCAACTGCCAATCATTCACTGTATGTACCCAGCTTCGTTTCCAATTTATGAGCTGGACATGAAACTAAAGTATTTAGTTTCAGAGAATAACTCATAACCAGCAGGGGGTTACTTTCCTGCTAAGCAGTTACACATGCATCAGGGCAAACCTATTGATATAGGTTTGCCCTGGTTCTCTCCTTTCCCTCTATGCCTTGAGGCATTCACTGATAAGTAATTATATTTTGCACTGTTTTCTGCACCGAAAAACTCTTCTGATAGTGAAGGATATAATCTATGTGCTTCACCTGTTAACCTACTTTGCATCAGGTTATATTGTCATTCATTGGGTTTGAAATGACGTAGACATAGCATTTGTTTTCCTCAAATTTCAATGATTTCCCACAAGGCCCTCACTATTCTGGGAATCAACATACAAATTAAATATTTTGTCAATTTGTGCGAAAGTCCCTTCAACTAATAAGCCCAGAAGTGAAGGATTGTGGGTAGAGATTTGAACACTCTGCTGACAGGACACCTGGCCCGAACAGCCACGATAGTCCACAATCCTTAGTAAAGTACTGTATCGTTACCCCTCAGAGAGAGAAACGTTGAAAATGAAAGTCCCGTTATTCCAGAAAATTGTCATTGAATTGCACATTGACTGCACGAATTGTCTCAATTCACTGATCAATTGGACTTCGTTCGACACAGAGAGCAGACCAGATGCCTGAACCGCAAAGAATTAATTAAAGACCTGTAGCTGCACCTAAGTCTTCATGAACCGTTAAAATATAAGTATTAAAATGAAAACACGAACTCCTGGATAAAGACCAGCGTATGTATGCGAGGCAGGAATTGCTCATGTGCGTCAGTGACTGTGGGAGAGAGTGAGCGAGTCTTTCTGCATGTCTGATAGTGCACGCAAGAGACGACATTTGTGTGTGAGAGTGAGACAGAACGAGAGAGATTGCATGTGTGACTTTGAGTTGGTGTATTTGATACAATGAGAATGCTTGCAAAAGTTTGTGTGAGAGTATGTGTGAAAACATGTGTGCATGTGCATACATGTGTGTGAGAGACAGTGGTTCTGAGAAAGAAGGCTTGCATTCTTTTGTGTCTGAAATGAGATTATCTTCTTCAAATGCAAAATAAATAACTACTCAATATTACGTATAAAGTCTTGGCAGTCAATTAAACAAGTATTGCCAAGTTTCTCTGAGGATTTCGTATAGTCCTTCTATTTTTGCTAATTAGAACCTGGACCAGTACAAACATGGATTAGCACATGAATCAATCCAACTTGTCTTCTGCAATTACTGTACAAATAAATATAAGGCTATCTGGTCCAGCATAAGTTTACAGTTCACCATGTATACCAAAACATGATGATGAACCAGCAACCCAATTGCAAGCAAAGATAGACCAAATCAGAACACAGGAAACAATTCAAGAAAATAACGGAAGTTTTAGATATTGGCGTGGTGGGGAAATTGTAGAGAGTAGTGTTTCAACGTGAGACAGCCCTTATGCTACCAGATTGTCAACGTCGTTGCTTTGAATGGTGCTGCACAAGAAGTCTGTGATCAGAACAGGTGGGTGACCTCGTTAAGAAGGCATATGGTATACTTGCCTTTGTTAATAAGAGCGCGAAAGTGATGCTGCAGCTGTATTCAACGGTAGCTATGTCACAGAAGATGTAATGTATTCAGGAGTGAAATCCACGCTTTTATGAA